>NC_056470.1:34612787-34831983 GCF_008729295.1 Plectropomus leopardus | reverse complement strand
CGTGGATAAAACTTTTTTTGCATTTCCTATTCATAGCCAGTTTTTTAAGGTTTTCAGGGTTAAAAAGTCCACAAGACCATCAGTTCAGTCAAATTCCTTCAGCCTAAATGTGAAAACTTCAATGCTGATTCTTACCACAGCTGAGATGTTGAACACTGAATGTGTCGTCACAGGTGATGACTCTCTCTGTGGAAACATCTAAAAAAAACAGATAAGAAGCTGTGAAGTAAAGGCATATATGTTATATATGTGTGTATGTGTGTGTGTGTGTGTGTGTGTGTGTGTAAACATTGTAGTCAGACATTCACTCAGATTTTTACCTGCTGTGAAAAATGTCGCTGCCAGCACTGAAAAAAAGACACATTTTATTTAATTTTTATTTATTTCAAACATGTATAAAAGGAAATAAAGAAATTTTGCACAAAAACAGACCGACAAAAAGCAAAGTAATAATTACAAACAATGAAACACATAAAGCAAAAGAAATGTCTAAATACAAAATGTCTCACTTCACATATTCGAAAAGGAGTGATGTAAAAACTGTCAAACTGTGTTTGTTTTATCTGTATGTAAATCCAACCAGCGTCCTGAGAGATACTTATTGGACAAGTCGAAGAATTCAAACAAAAATTATTCCATCCTCATCATGCAAAGACTGATTTATTGATAAATGAAGAAGTTAAAAGAGGAAATGGGTCGACTCGGTCCTGATGAAGGACTGAGGACAGGTGAGCAGGTGAGCGGGCGGGCGGGTCATGTGACTGAGACTGGAGAAAAAAAGGTTACTGCAGGACAGAAGAGGGACGATGGAAAAGTGTGAGGACATCTGGTGGACAGGAAGAGAATGACAGTGAACAGGTTTGGAGAAGTCGAAACACTTTGCGTCAAACATTTCATATTCTTCACTCTGGTGAAGCTTTAAAGCACCAATTTATGATAAAATGTCTATTTATTTAACGGAAAACAGGCTGACAGCTGACAGTTCAGAATATTAATAATGAATGAATTAATAATCAATTAATAATGAAACAAGGCTTTCAGGCATTCTCCAGACATTTATTCTCCTGTCGAGCCAGTGTGTTTTTAACCTGATGTTGTTTGTTGGCTCATGGTTGCAGGTGGTTTTTATCGAGTTTATGCTGATGATGTTTCTGTTGTCAGCGAAACAATAACAATAAACAATCTTTTCCATGTCGGCATAGTTTCCTATTCCCTCATTTTCTGAGTCTTTTTTGGGAAGAAGTAACTTTTTTAAATGTGCATGTGGCAACTATACACATCAGGATACATTAACTAAATTTAATTTATTTATAAACCTCTATTTGCATAGATCATGTGTGTTTTAAATCATAAATAAATGAGAATAATAAAGTCAAAATGTTTCAAGAATTTTTAACTGCTTTAAAGTGTGCTGTGCATTACGTCATTGTTAGTAACGCCTTACTGTCAATAATAAAAAATACATAAAATTAAATAATGTAATTATAAATATATTAAAAATAATAAAAATGTGACAAAAATAAGATTCATTAACATTTTAGGTCTATGTAAAAGCCCAACTAGGGACAATTAAAATAAATAAATAAATAAATAGCAAAAGCTTAAAACTCAGTACTGCAATACATCAATCTGATACTGCATTGTCCCTATCAAATATATAAAATTCAATTCAGTTTAATTCAATTCAACATCAGTTTTACTGAAGAAGATAAAGTGTGTTCATCTAATGTCAATCATTATTGTTGCAGCAAAATTTGGACTGAAAAAAACCAACTTATTTTATTATTCTAGTAGGCTGTAAAAAAAAATGTAAAAATTGCAAATTTGAATTTGCAATGTTCTTAGTTTATATAAATATATGTCAATCCTTGCTGTCCATGTGTCAGTAAAATATTGCCCCTTCTCATACTGTGTTTAACAGTGACTCCAAAACTCTAAAATAATATAATAAAAGTGCAACAAGAAAATGAAAATTCATCTTATCAATCATATCATTGCATATTTAAAATCATTTTCTAAACAGTTTAAGCCCCTTTTTCCTTTTTTTTTTTTTCTACTAATTTTCAGGTAATTTTCTTGTACTTTTCTCTAATTTCTTGATCTTTTTGGGGGGGTCACTTCTACCATCATTTCTCATTGCCGTCTTCCATGTTTTTGACAGAAATCACGACAATTTTCTCAGTTTTCAAAGGATTAAAGAGATTAAACAACTCCTACTCACGCAGTGTGCAGCTGAGGCTGAAGCAGACCATGGTGTCGGTGGCAGTTTGTAGAGACGCTGATGGACATTGTGTATTTATAACGGAGGGTCAAGAGCTGCGTTTGTTTGACCTCCTGTTCCGTCTTTTACACATGAAATACAAACACACCTGAATGTATGATTTACTGGGTGCAGCAGACTGTGATAAAGATAAAGCAATAACTCACCGAGCTCACAGAAGGCGAGCTGAGTCACGGAGGACCTCTCCCTCTGTCCACACTCATTTATTCATTCTGACATTAAATGATTAATTGCTCGGTTTTATCTGTAAAAGGAGGCTCCTGCTCTGAAGTGAACGTCTGGTGTTTGTCTCACCCCTCCCGCCAACGCTCTACAGACTTCTGTTTTTCTTCACATAATTTCCTTTGCACTCATCTGCCTGTCTTTTCTTACTCATACATTTTCATGGCCTATATGTTCGTATGTTTTAAAACAATTTTATGACTGTTTTTTACATCAAAATTACAAGAACTCATTTTACTCCACAGCTGCTGCTCTTCCGCTGCCTCCATCAGCTGCTGTGTTCGGTAAAGAGGAGCAAATATTCAAATACAGAGTACTCTTTAACTTATTCTGATTTTTTGGGGGGTTAAAGTATGTTTTGTTGCTGCTCTCTTGTCCACAGAAGGACATCGCTTAGCTTCCGTGCCAGTAGGTTTAGTTTTGCTGCCTTCGGAAAGATCTCGGAAAGATCGAATTAGAGAAGTCACGAGCACACGTACGAGAGTTGTAATAATGACTGGGAAAATAGGAAATTTCATTTGCATGTTTCATGGCAGCAGAAATGTCTGAAAGCATGGAAACAGTGTCAGCAACTGACAGTAAAAAAATTATACATTTTTTGTAGCTATCTTTTACTTTTATTAGCTGCACATTTTAGTACATACTAACACTGAAAACAATGTTATTTTATAATACAAGTGGCCGACTTGACGTCATAAATGCAAAAACATGGCACGCAAAAGTCAATGTTTGGTCAATGGTAAGAAACTTTTTTGAACTAATTCACGTTTTGGTCCCGGTGTGAGTTTGTTGAGGACGTTTTAGTGTCTGGTGTTTGACGTTAGTCGCTGCTGCAGCTGTGAAGCTCGTGCTTATCGGGAACCGACCTTTCGCCTGCTAATCAGGATGTAATTTTACTAATTTTAATAATAATAATGATAAATAAAAATAATGATAATAATAATACATTTGACTCATGGAGCGCTTTGTTCACAACACTCAAAGGCGCTGAACAGAAACAAAAACAAAGTCAATTCAAGTCAGTAAAACATACAGAATAAGTAAAATCCATTTTGTAATATTGTTTCCTTTGACTACTTTTTTTTTTTTTTGCAATATATAAAACATTTTTTTGGTAACTTGCTCATAATATTTTGTTCCATGAAGAAAACAAGTTGAAAACGGATGGTGATACGCACATCGCCTATAGGTGCAAAGCTTTTAAAAACTTGAGTGAAGGAAAAAGGGTAACGCCTGCACACTCACACACAAGTTTATAGTCAAAGTTATAGTC
This sequence comes from Plectropomus leopardus, assembly GCF_008729295.1. Taxonomy (NCBI): domain Eukaryota; kingdom Metazoa; phylum Chordata; class Actinopteri; order Perciformes; family Serranidae; genus Plectropomus; species Plectropomus leopardus. Next base: position 34,828,207 of record NC_056470.1, on the reverse strand, counting down.
ACAGGTCAGATTTGTGTGGGATGAAGTAAGTGTGCAGGCGAAAACAAACCAATTCTCTCAGGTTCTGGAGGTTTTATTTCTTGTGAAATCTGATGTCAATCCAGGTGTTCAAGGGTTAAAAAATATCAGCCTTACAAATGTTTTACGAGGAAGGAAATGCACTCGACATGTTAAATAGACACTATGAGTTCTGGTAAGTTACACTGAATGTCAAGATAACTTTTATTTGTTTAAAACTCCATAAAGAAGCTTTTATTTTTGCGGCTGACTTCCTTGAACGCTCACTGGCACCACAGGCGGTATGAGAGCAGCACAACTTATTAGACTTATTAATAAATTATAATTACTTTAGGTATTTACCTTCAAACAGACTAATCTTTTTACATACAACACTGACGTCATGCAGCTCAATGTGCAGCCTAAAAAATGACTTTATCACAAATAACTTCAGACTTTCATTCTGGGATATTTGTATTTATTCCATATCTCAAACACAGAGGAAGCTCAATGTGCTTTACATGCAGAGCAGAAATTCATCAAACACAATCAAATAATGAATGAAATCAAACAATAAAAAATTAATAGTAATACTAAATAATTGCATTATTAGGAGATGAAACAAAAATAATAAAGGAAATGGGGGAAAAAAAAAAAAGGAAGGAAAAACAAATCAAATGCAATAAAAATAACATCCCACACTTGATTGATTCATTATGAATATTACGGAGCGGCAGAGAGGTTTGAGAAAGAAATTATAATAAAGGGAATAAAATACTGGGCAAGAAAAAAAAAATCCTTGAAAAGTCATGGAAAAGTTTTAAAAATTGTGTGGGAACTCTGTAAAATGACTTTATGAAGGTGAAACACTGCTGCTGGCCTGTTTACTCATGATGATCGTCGTCACACTTCATCCAGGATGTTTGAGGTTAAACAGAATCATCTTAATTAAACAGCCATCAGAGCTGCTCCATCAAACACTGTGTTTTTATGTTAACGAGCAGCGGCGATGTATCAAATACGCTCCATGTATCGTGGCTCTCCAATTCATTATTATCTATTAAATATTATTGATTTTTGCACATTTAAATCTTTAAATCTTTGCACTTTTAACCCTTCAACAGTCGCACTAAGAAATGCCTTTGCAAAAAGAACATTTTCCTTCTTTAATGTATTATAAAAAGTGCAAAAGTCAATGTAATATATTAGAAATCTGAAAAATAAAAGTAACTTCATACAATAAACATAACATATAAATATAAACAAAGGTACATACACAAAATTATCTAGTGAAAAAACCTGTATAAAATATATGATTAAACAAACAAACAAATTGTCAGTGTTGGGAAAGAAATATCTGAAAAGTATATTCATAAAATAAACAAAAAATAAAGAAAAATTAAATACAAATAATAACTCTAGTAACAAAATCTGTTAAAAATGAATGGTAGAAAAAATCAAAAATAGAATTGAATAGAATCATAGTATAATCAAAATACAGCAGACTGATAGCCAAAAAGAAAAAAAGGTCAACCGTGTGGGTAAGATTCCCGTTTAAGGGTTAAACGTTATTTTTACTGATGGCACATTTCTATTTCTATTTTGTTTTTACTTACAATGTTTTTACTGATTGGTGTTAGATTCGTATTTGATCTTTCTTTTATTTTATGTTTTATGTTTTGACTGGCTCATGGTATTCTTTAAATCTTGCTTTTACTTGTCTTGTTTAATTTTTTTTGTGTCGAGCACTGCTGTCACTGTATCACGTTAATCCCTGTCCCTGTACCTTACACATATACGACTATATCCTGATCTAACTGAAATAAAGAAGAGATAACGTGAACACAAGTCATCACGGAGATTTTGCCTTTAAAAACAGAAAGCTGTCGATATTACGCAGCTGACAGCTAAGAGGCACATATGTAATGTATACATTGCATAACATTGTTTAAATTCTACATGATCAATGCAAATAATGATCCAATACAACACTCAAACATCTTTTGATCAGAGAGAGAGATGTGACGGTTAGTCAAAACACACAGAAGAGGTATAGAGGAGGTATATAAAGTGTAGGTTTCCCTCTGAGACGCACCTGCTACCTGCTGCTGCTGCAAGAGCAACCTCACCTGCCCATCATCACCCAGGTGAGTCCCTCATCACCGCCTCTCATCACCGCCTCTCATCACCGCCTCTCATCACCGCAACAGCTGCTTCTGACTCAGATTTCTTCATATACAGAAGAAAATACGAACCTGTTTTTCTGTTTAAAGTGCAAACTTTTACTTTTTTCATCTTCCTATTCCGTCACGTAACATTGCTGTAATAATAACAACTTTATTTATATAGCATCTTTGTTTACAAAGTGCTTTGACAGACAAAACAAAGGCAGGAACTCAAACAGAGAAACGTGTGGGAGCGTTAAAAAGGCCAGAACAAAATACATTTACAAACGTCGGCAAGTTTTTAGAAAATTAGAAAAAAATGTAGAAAAATAAATGCAATAAAAGACATAAAAATAATAATAATGGTAGTCTTACAAGACGACAATATGTCGAATGGTCAGTTAAGGTGCCTGCTGTGAAGCAAAACAAACAAACAAACATCAAAATGCACAGAATGAAGCTGTCAGAGCATCAAAACTGAAGCAGGAGATTTAAAATCCACCTTAAAAAAAAAACAAACTGCTCTTACTCTCACTTTTTTTCACTACAGCTCAAAATGCAGGAAAACGTCTGCTGCTCGCAGACATGTTTTTGAGGGAATCAAACAGACATTTGGCTCATTGAGCCTCCAAATGAAGTCAGTAAAAACCCAAAACTGACGCGAGAACATTTCTGGAAAACGTCAGACACGAGCAGTTTCTGACTCGCTCGCTCAGGCTCAGATTTGGTGAGAAAAGGAGCCTGAGAGGTCTAATCCCTGTTAAATGAACCGCCTGCTGTCTGCCCCTGTCTTAATTACCATGGCAACAGCAACTCGTGCACTTTTGTGTGCATGCGTGCATTTGGATTTACAGTTACAGTTAGCAGAAGCTCCATTTTAAAGCACATGTAAACATTTTGTATCAGTCATAAACCTTCATAGACTTCACTACCAATAATACCAACCTGCTGCTACTTTTGGGATTACGAATATGTAACGTACTGTAAATACACGCAGTATGATACACACGCTGCACTGGTGACAGCAGTGCGGTAAATGTGTACATGTACTTCGAGCTTGACGATGGTAGCAGGTCAAAATTACTTGCTTAATATTCTAGATTTACTTTTTCAATTTAAGTTCAAATTCACATATACATATATACATATGTATATATGAATTTGAACTTAAATTGAAAAAGTAAATCTATATATATATATATATATATATATATATATATATATATATATATATATATATATATATATATATATATATATATATATATATATATATATATATATACACACACATACATACATACATATGTGTATACCTGTGGTGCATTATATTGAATTAATATACTGCGTTTTTATACAGATGGCATCAAATCTTTTTTTCGTCGCGGTCTTCTGTTTGACCAGCGGACTGTGGGTCGGAGCAAATGTAAGTAAAATATACATTTATTTAAGATATCAGACATCTCCGAGGCCATCGTCATGTTTTTAGCATATTTTGTCTTATTTTAGTGGTACCTTAGTGGATAATACACAATGAAATACACATAAAGCTCAAGTTGAGTTCAGTGCTGATAATATTTTCTTTCTGTTCACAGGAGATCTGTGAAGGTTTGTATTTCTGATTTATAATATTCAGACTTTCATTGTCTTCAGACACTTTTTCACTGAAACGAAGCTCACAGGTTCTGTCTTAAAACAAAATTAATTCGCCCAAATAAACACTGAAACTGAGTTTACTGTCTGTAACCACTGGTCCTGTTCATAGTGGCCATTAACCCTTTGAAACCTGAGCAAACTGGCTTAATTTCTTTCAAAAACATGTAAAGAGGGCAACGAGCAACAAGAGAAAAAATGACACCAAAGTGGAAAAAAATAAGTAAAGAGTAAAATAACCTTAAAATTACTATAAATTAAAAATAAATACATGAGGAAATGACCTGGAAAAATTGATTAATGTATTATAATTAGTCTATAACATAATTTTAAATATGTAATAATGATAATTTGTTATAAATATAGTTTTTTTTTTTTTTTTTTTTTTTTTTTTTTTGCCCTTGAACATTCCCGCCCAGCTTTTGTAAAAATAATTTTCTGAATCTACAAATTTCTTTGACTATTTGGAACATTTGTTAATTTCCATTTTACGTTTTTTCTTCTTTTTTCTTTTTAAAGAAAAGGGTTTAGAGTTTTGAATTAGGGATGAAAACAATAGATCAATCGATCATTAAATGGAAATCAACTGAGTTTGATTTCTTTTGAAAAACACAAGAAAGATGCAATGAGCAAAGCAAGAAAAATAGATTTTTTTAGAGGTAATTTTTTTCTAGAGAACTATATTTAAACTATAATTATATATAATATATTTATAATCATATATATTTAAAAAATATTTTTTATATTTTTATATAAAAATATATATATATATATATATATATATATATATATATATATTTTATTTTATTTTATATAGGTATGTATAGGTTTATTTTTTTATGGGATTATTATAATTTCTAGGCAGTTCAGGTCATCTCTGTTTTGGTTGTGTGTTTTTTTTTAATATTCTTTTAATTTATTTATTTTTGCTAATTTTCAGGCTGAAACCAGTTCCTTGCTAATTACTGGATAATTTACTTTCAAGTTGCTTTTTTTTGCCTTCTTTGCATGTTTTTGAAGAAGTCAAGAGAATTTAATCAGCAGATGAAAAGTGATGGCACAGGTTTCAAAGGGTTAAAAAAAACCCTTCTTACTGCACTTTCTTAGCTTTCAGAGCTTCACCAGATAAAATCAACCTTTGTGTTATTCCTCCTCTAAATACTGTATTTTAGACACATGCAAGACCTGCCCTGATGGCTGGGTCCGTTTTAAAGACAGCTGTTACCAGTACCACCACACCGCCAAGGACTGGGCTGATGCAGAGGTACTTCACGGACATTTTCAGCTGTAACTGCAAAACTGCACAATGATTTTTTTTTTTTTTTTCTCCTCACACTTTCCCTGACTTTCTCGTCAGCGCACCTGCATTCGCCTTCATGGCAATCTGGCATCAATCCACAGCAAAGAGGAACACGACTTCATCCAACACCTCATCCACAGAGCAACCGGCAAGGACGGACAAACTCACATTGGAGGCCATGACACCGCAAAGGCGAGTGATCAAAAAAACGTCAAACCTGGGCTTCGAAATTAACACAAACCCACCTGTTAGGCTCTTCTGCAAAAGTTACAACAGTGTGAATTCACAGCTGTATACATCCCAAATACTTAAAATAATTAATTTAATTATTCAACAAAGCCTAAAAAATAGACTATTTAAAACAAAAAGCCAGACCCAAATGCCAAACTTTAGGTTTTTTTTTTTTTTTTGCATTTTATAGCTATATTACCTGATATGTAGTATTAATATTTCACTTTTTTCTCACACAATTAAGACTTTAATCTTATATTATGACTTTCTATCTTGTAAATTTACAATTTTAACCTCATAAAATCTGTTTTGTTTAACTAATATTAGAGTGTAATCTCATGATATTAGGACTTTTTATCTTACAAATTTAAATTTAAACATTTTTTTTCTTGTATATTTACAAGTTTAATCCTGTAATAGTACAACTTTTGTAATAATAATAATAAACTTTTTTTGTCTAGCACAAGAAATTTACAAAATATAAATAAAAATATACAAGAAAGCCCAACGTGCTTTACAACAACAAAGTTAAATGCACATGCTTCACATAAAAAAAAATAAGACAAAGACGTAACAAAACCTGCACATAAAAATCAGAAATGATAAAAATGAGATGAATAAAAACAATTTTCTTTAACACGAGAGCAGGGTGGGACAAGATTACTCACATTGGGATAGGAAAGGATTTTTTTCTTTGACTCTATTTTTCTACATAATAGAATTATTTTTTAAAGTTTTTTTTATGGGATTGAATTGACCTTTCGGCGGTTCTTTCAGGAGGGTGCGTGGATGTGGTCTGATGGGACCCCCTTTGACTTCAAGGGTTTGTGGGGTCCAGGGCAGCCCGACAACGCTCACCACAGAGAACACTGCCTGGAGCTCAACTACCGACGTACGCAATTATTTTATATTAATACAAATAATTATGAATTAATCACTAATTCATAAATATATCTAAATGTTTTTTTAATACATTTTTAACTCTAGGTGCACCAAATGACAACCAATGCAAGATTGCGAAACCCTTTGTCTGTGGCATGCACCTGTGAAGATCCCCTCCGTGCACTGACACACGTGACGTGGTGATGTCACATCCTCACTAATGATGTCACTTCAACCAGGGTGTCAAGCCTCGATGACATCACTGCGAGAAGACGCGTCGACAGTCTGGATTTAGTTTTGATCGATTCAATAAACAGATAAATCCTGTTCAGCGATCTGTCTCTACCTCGTTATATTCAGTATTTTCACGTATAAATCTTTAAAAAAAATAATAAAAATCTCTGTTTAACCATCCCTGCATGTATAGTTTCTATCGGCATATACTTCTTTTTTTACGAAGAATTATCAGAACCTCAAACAAAAACCTCATTCGTGTCAATCCTCTCCAATCACACAGACCTCAAATTGCCAGTGGAATTACGACGCAGCAAAAACACGCAGCAAAAATTGGAAAACAACAGAAAAAAAACCCACAATAGAATAATCCCAGATAAAACAAAACTCGCGACAAGAACAGCAGAAAGTCAGAAGTCTGTGCCGTACTCTTTACAGCAGCAGCTTTATCAGTGAAGATGTTTCCAAAAACAAACACACAAACACGGAGAGGCTTTATAAAATATGATAGTTATAAATTAAATTACCAAACAGTTTACAATAATGGAATGCAATCAGGCAATTCATGAAAAAATTCATTCACATCAACTTCATGTGATGGTTTAATAAGTCGGTGTAAAAAGACATTCCAGATGTTTTCTATGTTGTTTAGACGAAGTCTGCTAATTCTCAGAATTCGTCTTGAATTTTGGACACCAGTTTTAAATCTGTGTGTAAATACATGTGGAGCGGGGATGCTGCCCCCTGGTGGTTGGCTGTTGGTGAGGAAGCTCAGCTCTAAAATAGACAACAACGGGTAATTAAAGTCCAGAGGGTAAGTTTAGATTTTGAGGGAGACGGTCAGTCTCATCACTTTCATATATTGTTTTTCGTAAAAAAAAAAATCACGACTTGCATTTCAGTGCAAATAGGAGTATAATGGGTTTTTATCTCTTTTATATGGATTGTTTTGTTATTATACATGATACCTGAAATTGCAGTTAAGTCTTGCATCGCACTGTTTTGATTTTATTTTCAGCCACTGATTTTAAATTTTTCTTCTGCTGTATTTCATTTATTTATTTGCTTTTCTAAATTTTCCTGTGTGTTGTACTTTTTCTTTTGTGTTGTGTTTAAGTGCTATATAAATAAACCTTATAATGATCATTATTATTATGTTGCATTGACAGTAACCACAATCTGAATATTTCCTCACAGCTCAGGTAGCTCAGTCGCAAAATTGCCACGTCAAAGGTTTTAAATTCAGGCCCTCAGTAAATACTACTTCATCATAAATAGACACAGTATTTCAAAGCCAATTTTTAAGGTTTAATGATTTCTGATGTGGAAAGTTGTGTTGATGGACCCTTATTTAAATTTTTCTTGCTCCCCAAAGTACACGACCCCAACTCGCTGCACAACAGCGATAATATTATTTAAAATGTTACCTTTTTTTTTATATGAAAACAATCTCAAGTAAAACTAACCAATTATTTGATTGAAAATGCTTGGGAACACAGAAACTGAGTTTTGGTGGATGACATGCTGATACAAAGAGGATATAAAGAGTTGAGGCAGGCTGCAGAACGGGATGTGCTTGTTTATTTTTTGATTCAGCTGAAATCAGATCAGAACTGATGAGATCTTCCAGCAGCGAAGTCGTCGAGGCTCAACAACCTGGTAGAAGTGACATCATCAGCGGGGATGTGACAGCACGTAGCGGAGGTCTTCACAGGGGCCTCGCACTGATAAAAGACCTCTCCACATCACAGTTTATGTCATTGACGTAATCCTTTCCTGTAGACAAACAACAAAGTCAAACCAAGTTAAATTAAGGAAAACTTTCTTTATGCAACATTCTCAAAAACTTAAATATGACTATATAAAATACATTAATGCTGTAAGTTTACACCAAAAAAATACTCAAATATGCACATTGGAGGACACGCCCTCGGAAACTTAATTTTTCTAAAGAACGCTGCTCAGTACAAACGTGTGTGAGGTGGATTATTTCATCATTTAATGGAAGAAAACACAATAACTAAATGTTAGATGGTTTTCAAAGCAAAATATTTAAATGCTATGATTTCAGTGGGGTTTAATTTCTATCTGAATTTATTTGCTTTAAATTAATCTCTTTGAAAAGAAAATGTAATTTTTCACAAATCCAAATGCAGAATTCAAACTTTGGAATTAAAAAAATAAATAGAGACCGGCTGCTCCATTTGAGAAAGAAAAATTCTCAAATCCCAGAAACATGCATTTCCCCGGTCTGTCGTATCTGATCTTACCTGAAACTAAAGCTCTTCTTAGAAGTATTTTTTGTTTTTGAAAAAAGCGTTTTCAAAAAAGGATTGACCTGAGCTCTGGACCACTTTTAGAGGCCAGCTGCTGTCGACTGATAACCGCTCTACACTGAGGAGACGTGATGATGTTCAAAGTCAAAACTATCGATTCAAAATAAAAATATTCAATGATTATCAAGGAAAAGAAATGTTTGTGCCTCCTGTCACTTTGCCCTGAGAACAGCGTGGGACAAAAAAAGCGTCAACTGCCTGTAGCGTGTGGTGTGCAAAGCTCTGTGTTATCAGCAGTAATTCTTTATAATATTTAAAAATAAGAAATTTGAATTATATTTATTCAGCCTTTATTTTGACAGAGGTCTCTTTAATGAAAGAAAAAAAACGACTTTAAATGACTGCAGGTTAATTTCAGTTAATTTATATTGAGGGTCATTTTTTTATTATATATTAATATGACAGAAATCATGTTTACTTAAATCTACTAAAAATTGTAAATAAGCTTTTAACCTTCTTTAAATTAGAGCAATTGGTTTGATATCTTTTGAAAGGAAATGACCTAAAAAAGGGATTTTTTTAAAAAAGGGGGGTTGGAGATGACAAAAAAAGAATAAATATGATTACATTTTATTTAGAATAAAGTAACCCAAAAAGGCTTTGAAAATGTATAAAAAGTTATAACATGTATTTTAAAAAAAAATAAATGTTTCATGTTTTTGGTGTTTTATTTGATTTCACAGAGACAGACAGACTTTCCTTTTCACTCATCATGACCAGAGTAATTCAAGAACAAAAACATAAAAACATAAATAATAATAATCTAAAAATAAAAATAAAATAATAATAATAATAATAATTTGACTTTCATGTATACAGGACAAATTAAACCATTTCTTTAAAAAAAACAATTCTTCTTTTTCTTTTTTTCTTGTCCTTTTTGCCTATTTTTAGGTAATTTTTTGTACTGTTTTAATTTTTTTTTTAAACTAATTTCTGGCTATTTTGGGGACCATTTCTTGTTAAGCTGCTTATGGCCTTCCTCAACTAAACCAATTAGCTCAGGTTTGAAAGGGTTAAGTATGAATGTGGATTGTACTTCAGTAAAAACGATGATGAATACCAAGCCAAACACAAACTCTATAAAAATAAGTATAAAAATTAAAGAGTTTTTTTTGTGCTGCAGCATCGGTGATCAGAGGTCAGGGGTCAGGGGTCACGCCCAAAACATAAACATGAACCTCAACCAGAGTAAACACACAGTCATCATGAGGACGGGAGAGTCCGTGTTCTTTTGCCCATTTTTAATAAAAACTGAATTCATGTGATGATGAAACAGTAATTAAAACACTGCTGCCGGCCTGTTGACTCCCGTCTCCCAATTTTCAACCACAATGTTTGAAATTAAACCGAATCATCTTAATTCAACACCCCTGAGAGATTTCTTCCGTTAGACAGTTTACTTTCCCAGGTCTGTTTCACGCCTTTCAGTCTAGAACATTTTCCTGCAGCAAAAGAGGGCAAGACATCCGTGTGTTCATGCCAAATGTGATTAAAATACAGACGATTTGTGTATACGGTGAAAAAGCCTGCAGGTTTATCCTCGTGTATACGGTGAAAAAGCCTGCAGGTTTATCCTCGTGTATACGGTGGAAAAGCTTGCAGGTTTATCCTCGTGTATACGGTGGAAAAGCTTGCAGGTTTATCCTCGTGTATACGGTGGAAAAGCTTGCAGGTTTATCCTCGTGTATACGGTGAAAAAGCCTGCAGGTTTATCCTCGTGTATACGGTGGAAAAGCTTGCAGGTTTATCCTCGTGTATACGGTGGAAAAGCCTGACTTTGAGAGGAACGTAAAGAAGAAGAAAACTTGCTGCTGAAATCGTTACTGAAACATTGCATTGGTTGCTTTGTACCATTCTCAGAACATTTTAAGAACCAAAAATTGCTTTTTTGATCTTTTTTATGATCTCAGAATTAGTCATTTTCAATCCTTCACTGTTTCAACTACAAAACTCAACAATACGCAAAACTGACTTCAAGCCCTCTTCATTTTTCAGTTTGCCTTCATTAGTTTTTATTTCTAAAATCAAAGACAAACTTGTTTTTAGTAATTTCTCTGTTTGTCTAAAAGAGGGACAAAAACATGATCAAGTTTGGTGTGAAGAAATTGGAGATTTTAATGTCAGGCCATATTGCCCCGCCCTACCATAATTTGTGACTTTCTTTGAAAAGTATTCTTATCTCGAGCCAAGGAATTACTCGTTATTAATTACAATAATTTAATTACAATAATTAAACAGTATCTCACGATCAGAGGACGACACGTCGCAGGTGTGGAGTCTAAACAGCCAGAGAGGGTATTTAAACTGTGAGTTTCCCTCTCAAAGACATCCTGCGATCTGCTACTGCTGCGAGAGCACCGCACCTGATCATCGTCGTCAAGGTAACACTCGCCGCCGCCACCGCCACCGCCCTTCATCAGCTGCTTTAGAACCACATCTACAGAAAAGACTTTTTTCTGTCTTTTTTCTTTTGTTTCTGTCAAATGTGCAAACTCTTTCATGATGTCTTCTTATATATATTGCTTTAAAATATTTTTAAAAATCATTTTTTTAAATCTTGCTTTAACCTCCACAGATGGCATCCAGTTCTCTTTTCATTGTGGTCCTCTGTCTTGGACTCTGCTATGGAACAAGTGTAAGTAATATGCACATTTATTTTGAGAGATTTTTTATGTGTTTTAATGCCCAAACTTTAACACCAGTCCTACAAGAGCTCTACCAGCCCAACATGTTCTCAGCACGAAAAAAAGTGAATGTTTTATTCATATTTTGCATTAAAATGAAGTCGACAAAACACATTTTGATCAATAAAAGTCAACATCCTGTCACTAATTTTTTTATAATTTTTTTATCTAAAGTTACACACCCATTTTGCTTCACACTAACACACTGCTGAACCTCTTCAAATGTTGTATGTTCTTTATTTTTATGCATTTTTATACACTATATTTTTAGCTTTATTTTTATTGACGATGTCAGTGGGTTTTATTTTATTTATTTTATTTTTCATCTTCTGTTATGCATTCTGGGCATTTTAATTTTTTGCCTTATGACGATGATGGGCTGCATTTCTTGTATGAAAGGTGCGATACAACACATTTTATGTGATTTATTATCATGTCTTTATCTTCACAGGTGTTGCCAGAATCAGGTTGGTACTTCAGAGTTGTGGGGGTGAAATGCTGCAGCTGCACTCTGTGACCGCACTTCTGGTTATTGATAAGACAACCTTATTTTGTAACTTTTTTTTAACATTGCTCATTGGTCAGCAGCTTCTGTTTGTTGGGCTGTTTCTAAAGACTGCTAATCATCTACAATTTATTTTACAGGAAGCCACTGCAAAGTTTGCCTTGATGGTTGGACCACACTTGGAGACAAATGTTACCAGTTCTTCTTCAGTGAGAAGACCTGGGCTGAAGCACAGGTACGCTTAAAAAAAACGTTTAAAAACGTTTTTAAAACGAAGCACAGGTACGCTTAAAAACGTTTTTAAAACAAAGCACAGGTACGCTTAAAAACGTTTTTAAAACAAAGCACAGGTACGCTTAAAAACGTTTTTAAAATGAAGCACAGGTACGCTTAAAAACGTTTTTTACGCTTAAAAACGTTTTTAAACGTTTTTAAAACAAAGCACAGGTACGCTTTTAAAAAAAAACGTTTTTAAAACAAAGCACAGGTACGCTTTAAAAAAACAGGTACGTTTTTAAAACAAAGCACAGGTACGCTTTAAAACGGTTTTAAAACAAAGCACAGGTACGCTTTAAAACGTTTTTAAAACGAAGCGAGGGTACGTTTAAAAATGCTTTTAAACGTTTTTGTTTTTGTGGATTATCATTTAAACCAGCTGTTCTTTCAACAGTCAGTTAGCGGTAAAAATTGTCATATGTGCATTTTTACATGAGTGAGACGTTCAAACAGCTTCACGATTATCTGTTTTAAATACACGATTGCATCGTGGGCTGTCATTGTTTTATTTAACACAGTACATGACCATTATTACGAAAGCTGTGATGACAACATTTTTGCTTTTACATGAACAATGAGAACAGCTGCCTCACCCAGTGAAAGCCTTAATAACAGTAGCTACGGAAATAAATCGATGTAAGAAACTGCACCGTTCACAGTAGGTTTAAATTATTATTTCCGACTTCACACTCATCATTTTGTACCCTGCATGCTTATTAACCAATTATTGACCAATGAAGCAGCGGCCAGATATAAAACTGAAATTTTCCAAAGTAAAATTTAAAATGAATAACTGATGAGAATGAAAGGGTGCCGGTTTGATATTAATTTAATACATTTGACTAACGCATTAGTAAATTAACTGTTTTAAATATTAAAGCCTTTTAAAATGATTATGGTTTATTATGTCATGTATTTAGTTAGCAGCCAGCCCGTCGTCATTTGTGCGTACGAGTGGTCTGAGTTCTCGATTTGTTCTCAGAGTACGAAAACATTTTGTAAGAAAATATTGATGAATCACAGATTTTTTTTTGTTTCTGAATGACGCCCAAAGTCTCTGAGTTTCTTTAAACGTTCTCTCCTCATCCAGCTGACGTCTCTGTATTACTTTTTTTTATTATTTTAAATCACTCTTTATGTAATTTCTCGGTTTTTCTCCTTCATCAGCGCCACTGCACCGCTATTGGTGGAAGTCTGACTTCCATCCACGGCAAAAAGGAGTACCAGGAGATCCGAGCGTTGATCAAGGATCTGACCAACACGCACAAGAAGACCTGGGTCGGAGGCTACGACGCCGCACAGGTGAGTCGACAGATTCATTCATGTACACGCTGTAACTTAATTTAAATAATAATAATTAAACAACAACAACAACAAATTTATAAATTTAAGTTTGACAAAAAAACTTTCAGGACGGTGTGTGGCTGTGGAGCGACAATACAGTGTTTGACTTCAAAGGCTGGGGCAATGGGAGCCCAACGGGGGCGGGAGAGAGCACTGCATGGAGATCAACTTCAGAGGTAAAAACCGATCAGCTGACGACGTGGCGTGACCGCGGGCCGGGCGCTATGGCCTTGAAACAATATCGCAATATTTGTGTGCCATATCATGGTACAACGGTATATATCACGATATTCAAAATCTCCTTAAAAGCTTCATAAATACATACATATATCATTAACCCTTTGCAACCGGCTTGATTTCATTCAAAAACACAGGAAGAAGCAATGAAATGAAATTACCCAAAAATTAGCGAGAAATTAGTAAAAAGAAAAGTGCAAGACAATTACCTGAAATTTTAAAAAATAAATACATCTTTAAAAAAGACCTAAAAAGTGCTAACAAAAAATATATAATTTTGTGAAGTAAATTTTAAATGTTAGAAATGTTATGAGGGCTAATGTCTCCAAAACTGTTTCAAATTTATAATTTATTGTTTGTTTTATATATATATATATATATATATATATTTTTTTTTTTTTTTTTTCTCCTTTCTAGCTTTTGTCATTTGTGCTAAAGACATTTCCACCAGCATTTTAAAATAATTTTCCAAGTTCAAGGTTTAATAAAACTGAAAGCAGCACAATGAAAGTGATGTCACCTCAGTTTTCAAAGGGTTAATGTATTTTGCTTTATTCATATTTTGGATTTTTATTTGCAGTTGTTTTCTTTCTTCTTGTTTTTTAATAAGTGCTTTCACTTGCGTCAGTGAGGCGTTTTAGAACCCAGTTTATGGAGTTAATATATAGAAAGTTTTACTTTTTGGAGAAGCTGATGTGAAAGTTTGTTTAACACGCTGCTGTTGTTTGTCTACAGGACAGGATTACGTCAACGACACACCCTGTCGTCTCAAGAGGTCATACATGTGTGCCACATACCTGTGATCCCCTGACACATCTGCCACCATGAGGTCACTTCTGACAGGAAGTCGAGCCTCGACGATTTCGCTGCTGGAAGATCGACTGACGGTTCTGATGCGATTTCAGTTCAATCAATAAATAAACACAATCTTTCAGTCTGTCTCTCCTCTTTATATCAACATGTCATCCACCAAAACTCACATTTTCATGCTAAAAAAAAGAAAAGGTTTTACTTTAGATTGGAATTCCTCATTAAGACAAACGAGATTATAATAAAATAATAAAAAAATCTCACACAACCTTCATCACACCAGAAGTACACACTTAACTCCACCTGATTGAGCCAAATATGGTTAAAAAATGACAAATTCCAAGATAAAAGCCCAGAATATTAATACAATGCACGTTTTTATGCTTTGATGACTGCGGGATCAAAAACTGCATACACACACACACACACACACACACACACACACACATATATATGTATCCTGGGAGGCAGTAATGTGCCAGAGTTAAGAGAGACTATTTTAATAATATTTATTTATCTATTTAAATAAATTGATACAACTTTAAAAAATTTGTTCACACAGGCTTGTATATTTTGATTTGTTTATTTTTTGGCACTTTTTTTTTTTTGCTTTTGTACTATTTGCTTTTGGAGGAATCATTTGTTTAACAAAGTACGGGGACTTTATTTTACATTTGTTTGGTGTCGCTGTTGTTTCTTTGCGATTTGTAGCTTTATTTATCTTTTAATCTCGACTATAAACTGAAATTGAAGACACTGCAGTGTTTCTAAAGTAGGTACGGGTAGTTGGAAGAAAACTGGTGAATTAAAGTTCACGATTGAACCAACAAAGCAGATGAAATCAACACTTCTGTTAAACCAACCAACCAACCAACCAACCAACCAACCAACAAACAAACAAACAAACAAACAAACGTTTCGCAGCAGCTCACCTGAGAAGCCTCGTGCTGACCCTCTGATCCACAAAAGTTCATGACATGTTCGTAAAAGTGCAATAAATCCAAATCCAGTGAAAGATTGAGTCCAAACACATTTTAACATCCATAGCGTCCTTTGTTTTCTTCCAAATGTCCTTATCGCTCCATCAGGCCGTTTCTCACGTGCGCTCACACTGTCAAAATGGCAGGTGCACTGTGACCCTTTGATTGACACCTCATGTGACCCAATAGCAGCCTGAATGTCCCGCCCACAGCTTTTTATAGCCAATAAGAGCCTTCTTTACAAAGAAGCTCCCGCCTCCCTGCACCTGCAGACATGCAGCCAATAAAGCAGGCGCGCCGATGACTGACGCTTCTTACAGCCAATCAAATACCTGAACACCTGAACGTGAGACGCAGCAGCTGTTTCCTTTTTTCTATTTTCTCAAAACGGACCTTTATTCATATGAACACATAAAACAGTCCAAAAAAGTGAAAAGTCTAAAGCCCAATGATGTCACTTTCATGACGTTATATGACAAAGATAAGCTGGTAAAACGTTAGTGTCCAGGCTGCCTTAAAAATTTAAGTTGACTGAAACTGAGAAGAAATGGAAATATTTCTATTAAAAGTTTCAAGAGAGAAAAGCCCCACATTATTTATTTATCAATTTATTTATTTAATTTTATCTTCACTTTATCATTTGGCGATTAAATTTTTTTTCTTTTCTTTTTTCCATTTATAATTTCATCTTTTCCATTGTCCAATTTGTCTTTTCTTATTTCCATTATTACCATTTTCAAATCTCGTCTTAAGATTTCAGTTTGAGAAATTGCCATTTAAGCTTTTGCATTTTATGTTTCACTTTTTTTCCCAATTAAACAGATCATTTGTTACAATAGAAATTATTTTCTATGTAACTCCTTTAAATAGCCTTCATTTAGTTATTCATTATACACAACATACATTTTTTCCATTAAAAAATAGATGTTATAGATTACATGGAATATTAGTGCTCACCCTCTTTAAAGGTGTTTTTCCATTTGAGTTTTCTGCAGTAAAATATTATTTTATTCTATCTTAAAATATCTCATCTAATCTATAAATTGTTAGATTATAGTGAAAAAGCCACAATCCAAGCAGATGAATTTGAAAGTCTTGTTTTAATTGATTAAAAGTACAAAAGCCATCAGTTCATGATCATATATGACACAAAAAAAACATCAAATCTTCATATATGAGAAGTTAAAAGAAGGAAGTATTTCACATTTTTTGTTTGCAAAATGACTAAAAGGATAAATTCCCCTCTTTCCCCCTCTTTCATGAAATGTTCGTTTTGCATATTTTATACTGCAGTCATTTTAAAACTGCAGCTTTGATCAATGCACCCAAACAGAAACAGCGTTAAACCGCAGGAGCTACATGACTGATCCTCCCTCTGCCCCTCCTGAGCATGTTTGACAACCCATGTCATTTTATTGTAGTTTATTTTGAAACCTGAGCAAAGGAAGACAAAAAGCTACTTGACAAGAAGTGGCCTAAAAACCCAGAAAACTAGTAAGAAAAAGTTACAAAAAATCACCTGAAAATTAGTACACAAAAAACCCAACCACAAACAAACAAAAAAGTGCTGAATATAAATACATACACACACAAGCATATATATACATATATACATATGTATGTATATGTATATATGTATGTATGTATTATTTTTTCCTGGAATGTAATTTTAAATGTAATTGAAAAATTAAAAATAATTTATTTTCATTCTCCACAGAATTTTGGTTATTTCCTTTTCTCACTATGTTTTCATAATAAATCTACCAGTTTGCTGAGTTTTTTAAAGCGTAATATACTTTTGTAAAAAGCGTCTGAACGCAGCACAAGAAAACGGATGTCGACCCGGTATCCAAGGGGTTAATCAGCTAAGTTTTGCAGCCTTATTCCGACTCATTTCACGAGGACACCGAAGAGAGACTTTCCTCTGATGCAAACAGACAGCTGAGCCTTAAAACTCGTCCTTTTTGGTGTTCTTCTTCTTCTTTGTCTTCTTCTCCTCCTTGTGGAAGACCTTTCCGTCCGGCTGCGTCCTCCAGCTCAGTCGGATGTCCTCACTCAGTCCCTGGTCCTTCAGCTTCTGTTTGAGCTGAGACACAAAAACATTCACTTCACTTTGGGCAGTTATTTTTAGGCACGTATGCCGGATTGTTTCAGGTATTTATCCTGAAACAATCCTATTTGACAAAGAAACTCTTTTTTTTTTCTTTTTAATGCACTTTGAAAATGGTATTCAACTTACGGACCAAAATCTGGCCCTCGATGGTTCCCCCCCCCCCCCCAAACCATTTAATTGATTAAATGACGCTGGGAATATTTTAGTGTCCTAAAATTCGAGAAATGTCCTGAAGTCTTAGAAACTTCTTAAATCCTCGACATGTGCAAAACCCTGGAAATGTACTACAATATGTACGAGAAACTACAAAAAAACAAAAATAAAAATATCCTAAAATCTGCAAAATGTCCCAAAATCCAAGAAATGTCGTGAAATGTCCTAAAGTCCTTGAAATGTCCTAAAATATGACAAATGTCTTTAAATCCTAGAAATGTCCTGAAATATGAGAAATGTTGTAAAATCTCCTAAAATCCTAGAAATGTCCTAAAGTCTGAGAAATGTTCTCAAGTCCAAGAAATGTCCTTAAATCCAAGGAATGCTTTTGTTTCCTAGAAATTTCCTAAAATCGTAGAAATGTCCCAAAATCCTGGAAATGTCCTACAGCCAGAAAGATGTTCTAAAACCCTTGAAACGTATACAAACAAGCTGAGTGTCCTTTAGGGACAATAACCTCTCAAAAGTGAGTTTTCTTCGGGGTTAAAGTCGTCTGTGATTGGGGTTAGGCCGTCCCGAGCCTGAACCCGGCCTCGTGTTCCTGTTACTGCTTTTTTGTTTCAATAAAGTTGACAGATAACGTTGCAAACGTCATATTTACAGTGTTCTTCATCCAGTCAAATGAAATAAAAGAAGACTGACCTGCTTAAGGAGGTCCTCCATCACCGCAGGGTCATTCAGGTCCAGAGACGAGTCTTTCTTCTTCTCCAGCCGCACTTTCGCTCGCATCACTTTCTTTGAAACAGGCGACACTTTAAAAAAACAAACTTTATTAGTCACTTTAAAACAAGTCATTTGACTACATTTAAACTGGATCCCACTTGTAGTTTTAGGCCCTCACAAGAACGAGGGAGACATGAGGGTTTTTACCATCAAGGAATATTTTTAGACGTCTTTGCACTAAAATGCCGATATAACACTCAGAGGACATATTAATTATATTTATCTTAAGATAAATGCATCTGAGTGTAAAAAATAGAACTGTTTGAAATGATACATTTTCAGTACCAGTATATATTTTTGTTCTTTTTCATCAAAAGTGTCTACATACAACAGTTTTCGTTACATTTAAATATATTATAGGATCTCTTTGCACAGAAATATAAATATATCACTCAAAAATATTTACTTTTAATAATTCCTTAAATGAATAGATGCATTACTAAATGCAATTAAATCTGAAAAAAAGAGGGTTTAATAAAACTTCAATTACCATTAAAAACATTTTGATTTGTTTATTTCATTATAATATTGGCTAATTGAGCCTTGGCATTACAGTATTTTACAACAACAAAAATAATGACAGCAGTTACTCAGAGACCACAATAATTGTGTGCAGATGCAGATTAGAAGTTTCTTCTCCAGCAGCTGCTGGGAGCTTCTGATAAAGTCACCTGATTCATCTGGACACTTATAGAGGACATTAACTGATTACTGCACAAGCAAAGACATGAACCTGCAGCAGACAGTGTGGGACAAACACCTGCTGAGACACCTGTCGGACAATGAGAGTGGAGTGTACACCGATGACGACACCGGCGGAGAAAGAGAGCGGAGTGCACATTCGGAGACACAGGCGGAGACACCAGCGGAGAAAGAGAGTGGAGTGGACACCAACGGAGACACCAGGGGAGAATGAGAGCGGGCGGACACAGGGAGTCACTGGCGGAGACATCACTGGTGGAGACACTGGCGGAGAATGAGATCGGAGCAGACATTCAGAGACACAGGCAGAGACACCCGCAGAGAATGAGAGCAGTAAGGGCATGCAGAGACACTGGCAGAGACACTGGCGGAGACACCGGTGGAGACACCGGTGGAGACACCGGTGGGGAATAAGAGTGGACACCGGACTCCGGACACTGGCGGAGATTAAGAGCAGGGCTAAAATTCGGAGTTACTGGAGGAGACAACATCGGTGGAGACGACACCAGCGGAGACACCAGTGGAGAATGAGAGCGGAGCAGACATTCAGAGACTCAGGTGGAGACACCAGCGGAGAATGAGAGTGGAATGGACACCGGCGGAGACACCGGGGGAGACAACACTGGAGGAGACAACACGGATGGACAATGAAAGCGGAGTGGACATTTTGAGACACCAGCAGAGACTGAGATCAGAGCGGTCATTCGCAGACACAAGCAGAGACAGACGCAGAGAATGAGAGTGGTAAGGACATGCGGAAACACCGGCGGAGACGACACTGGCGGAGACACTGGCGGAGACAACACTGGCAAAGACAACATTGGTGGAGATGACACCGGCGGAGACACCAGCGGAGAATGACAGCAGAGCAGTCATTCCTAGACTCAGGTGGAGACGGAGAATGAGAGTTGAGTGGACACCAGCAGAGCCACCAGCTGAGAATGAGAGAGAAACGGACATTTGGAGACACTGGCGGAGAATGAGAACAGAGCAGATCAGTCGGCATCAGTAGCTCATCCCCGACTTTGTCTTTCAGTCCGCAGCGCCGTCAGGTCTCACGGTGCAGGCGGACCAGCAGGTCAATGATGAGAAACAACAGGGGCGCTGAGTTTATGATTATTTCTCTCTTTATCTGTTCATTTGTTATTTTCGCCTCTCCAGCGTGTGGCGCTCTAGGTGACCTCCTGTATTGCCTTTGCCAAAGACTGCCCTGGATAAATGAATGATAGCTCACCACTGTAGCAGACGGATGCTCTCTTTAAATCGCAGCTCCAGCTCTCCCAGCGTCCGAAGTTGTTGAAGCTTGCAGCTACACAGGTCTTCATCAAATGGTCGCTATTAGGTCGTCCTTCTGCCCAAAACCTGAATGAGGAGTTGCTCCCATCCGACCACCTCCAGGGGTCTCTGTAAAGATCGATCCAGACTTTTTCTCCTCGGATCAGCTTTTGTACTCTCTGGACGTCTGTGATGTTCGTCACACTGACCAGGTCTGTGTGGTGCTTTCTGCAGTAGCTCTGAGCCTCGGTCCAGTTCATAGAGCGGCCGATGAGGACAAATGTCACATTAGACCCTGAAAAAGGACCACAGTGAGGTGCTGTGTAAATATTACATTCAACATAGATATTTTATAGGGAGGTTTTTTTCGCCTCTGTGCTGGCGGCAGCTGTGCCTAAAGACATTATGTTTTATTGTAGCCAATATGTCCATCCATCTGTCTTACACTAAGTTTACCCTGGAAGGTAAGCTAGGAGGCGAAAGATGAGAGCGCGGGTGGACACAACTGGCATTGTTACTGTACGCTGGCAGACGACCGTGAGGCACGGACATACACCGGGCATGGGCAGCGGCACATGAGAAAGCAGCAGGATGGAACTGGTCACATGTGCATGAAACACTTAAAGACGTTAACCACGTAATATGAGGAGTGTGAGTGCACTTAGAGGTTGGGCAGGAAGTTGAGTTCGACAGGACCCACAAGCAACCAGCTTTCATGCAGGAGTGTAGAGGTTCGTACAGGAGATCCAAGTTTCATGCGGGAGTTTGGAGTTCGCTTGCCATATGGACATGTGTGCATGTTTTTTTTCTCTACACCTTACCATTTTCCTCTTTGCATTGACCTAACCATCGTGACAATCTGCGCTGTTGTGTAAACACAAGGACCGTGTTGTTTTCTGCATGCTGTCGCATCACGGAAACAGGCTGCTTCTTCCCATCACGTATATTTGTTGACATCACCGTAATGGCATCCTCGAGCGTAAACAGCTGACGCAGAAGGATACCTAAAATGTCACAGGTAGACGCGAAAGGTCCTGACAGAGTGGCACCATGTGAGGAGTTCAGAGTGAGAACAGATGATCGTTTTGGCGTGCTGCCTATTTTTTCCATGAGCCACGAGCAAATCTGGCAGGAAAACACAATCAATATTCTATTACAAACAATATAAACACTATATTGGATGCGATTGAATGATTTGATCATGATAATTGATAAAATATGCAGTTGTGTCTAAACAGAGAGGGAGAGAGGTGTGCAGATACACAGAGAAAGACACACAGCCAGAGACACACAAGCAAGCAGGGACAGTCACACAAGGACAGAGCTCTCAGGTGATTAGACAGGAACAGAGAGGGAGAATCACTGCTGACTGGCACAGAGAAATGCGCTCTTGGGGTGCTTCCACATCCATCGTTAACCCGGCGTTATTCTCGTGAACGCAATATCTCAAGAACTCTTCGAGGAAACTACATCAGATTTGGCGCAAACGTCCACTTGGATGCAAGAATGAACTGATTAGGTTCTGATGGTCAAAGGTCATTGTGACCTTGTGTCTGTCTCATTCTAGTAAATGTGATCTATGTTAAGAAAGCTTTCAGCTTCTGCTTCAGCTTTTTTTGTTAAAATCAATTTTGGCACAAACATCCACCTGGACTCTGATGAAATGATTAGATTTTAAGGGTCAAAGGTACAGTGACTTCACGTCCATGTCATTCTTGTAAATTCAGTATCTAAAGAACGCTTTGACGGGATTTTCTCAAAGAGAAGCAGAGAAGGTCAGAGGTCAAGAGACTAAACTGTGATGTTTTTAACTCGTTAATACTCTCACCTGTGACATCTGAGCAGACCGCTTTGAATTGGGTCTTACAATTGAAGTCATTCCAGTAGCCACCGGCATCCATCTCGGTGCAGTACTCTGGACTGTAGAAATTATTTGGTTCTCCGTTGCGCCATCGTCTGAACTCCGTCTCTCCGTGTCCGTAGAAGCTTGTATCTGACAGTGACCACCTCCAGCTGTCCCCGTTGTCGTACAGTCCTATCCAGGCTTGCTGAGAACAACATTTGATTATGATAAAAAGAACCAAACTTGGCTCTAGCTTTTGTTCAAGGCAGCATTTTTACATAACATCCACAGCACTCGTGTCAAGATAAGAGAAAAACAAACTTTACACATAAAGTCTGATTGATTTGATGATTGATTGGAATAGCTGAACAGTGGAGAGAGAAGTGAACTCACATATTCTGAGTTGGCTATTATGTTGAAATCTGCCATTACTTTCAGGATTTCGACGCCCTCTGTGTTGTCGACGGTGGCCAGGTCTGTGTATTTCTCTCTGCAGAACCTTTGTGCTTCAGTCCAGTTCTTCAGGTCATAAACAAAATGGTACTGACGTTCAGCCTGTGACGAGGCAGCACACAGCCCTGCAGAGACAGACAGATTTAGGCAGCGTTGAAGTAAAAAAAAAAAAAAAGACAAATTGAGCAAATCGGCTTAAGTTCTGTCAAAAACACAGGAAGCTGTTACAAGTTATAAGTTATAAAAAATTACCTGAAATTAACAAAAGAAGGGAAAAGGGAAAAAAAGATTTAAAAAAAAGGAAAAAGAAACAAAAAATAGAAAATTACAACATTAATTATAAATATAGTTTTTAGGCTTTTTCTGTATTCTGTAATTATTATTAACTCAGAATAATTTCTCTCTCAAGAAATCAACTTTCAAGGCTTTAATGTACCGCTTGTGAAAGGCTAACTGGTGTTGTTCAAGGTTTAAGGGTTAAGTAAAAGTAAAAAAGTAATGGCTTAAAAATATGTTTAAAAAAGAAACAAAAGTAAACGCACTCATAATGCAGAATAATGCATTTAAATGTGTAAATGTGGAGCTCATTTAAATATATATACTGTTGGCTCGCCTGTGAGTTTCTCCTCTGGGATCAATAAAAGTTTTATCGTAATTTCTAATAACACATCATAATCTATTTTTTTGATTATATGTTGTATTCAGTGGTGGAGACAGTATTCAGGTCCTTCTCCTAAGTAAATGTACTAATACCTCATATTCTATCAATAAAATGTATCTAAATATTAAAAGTACTCAACACAGAAAAAACTACATTAATTACAATACTTGAATTTATTCAAATGAAAAGCAGCATATTTTATGAACTGAAATCATGAAATATTTTAGCATGAAAAATGAAATAAATTTTCTAATCTATTGACTAGTTTTAGCTGCATTTATATATTTTCATATGATTTGTGTGCAAGAGTTTTCAAGTAAAAGTAGCGTAGTAAAAAGTTCAATATTTGCGTCACAACTGTGGTGGAGTTAAAGTAGAAAGTGGCATGAGATTCAAACACTAAATGTATTTCATTACATTTCAGTTCTGGTCATGTTTTAATCTGAATCTACAAACAAAAGGAAGTTTTCAAATAAATGTGGTAAATAAATCATATTTACCTCTGACATGAAGAGAAGTATGAAGTGGCAGAAAATCAAAACAATCAAGAAAAGTACAAGTACCTCAGAATTATATTAAGCGCAGTAAATGTGCAAAGATATTTTCCAGCACTGGATTTAGGCGACATTACTTTCTGATGGAAATAATTATTCTACATTAAAGTCGGACTGTACATCAAAGGAGGAAAATCATTTTACAAAAAAGTGATGCCACGGAGATAAAACAGTACATGATATCAAACATTAATCATTTTTTAAAAAATGTATAAAACACTTGCCTGACAGAGCGACGATGCTCAGAAGAACCTTTTCCATCCTCGTCTGTCGCCTCTTCTGCTCTGTCAGTGACTTCAGATGTGCAGCCGATGATATGACTTATTACGTTAAACATTAACTGCACGTTTGACGCAATACTACGTTAGAATAAAAATTATTTGCATATCAGGATAATACATCATCAGGGCTCTTATTAGTTTGCATAACTGAGCAGGCTACACAGACAACATTTGCCTGTGCTTTATATTTTGAACAGCCTTTGTGTATGAAATAATAATAATAATAATAAGGCTGGCAGAATCAGTGATTTCTTTTAAATGACTTCTTAAAACCCATTTTTATAGACTTACTTTTATATAATGTCATCTTTTTATTTCTTTTTTAAATTTTTTATTTATTTCCTCTGTTATTTGTGTTTTATTAATCTTATTCCCTTTCATTTGTTGTTTGATTGCTTTTATTGTTTCTGTTGTTTTTGGTCTTTTTCTTGTATTATTTTTGGCTTTGTGTTCAGTGCTCAGTGAGACTGTTTGGTTTCTCATTGTTGTGACGCTGTCTGTGTTTCCCATTTCTGCTTTATTTTGTTTGTCAAAGCGCTTTGTTAACTCTGTTTTCAAGGTGCTATATATTTAGTTATTATTATTATTTAAAAAATAAAAATGCACACTTGCAAATGGCATTTTATTTATTTTTTGGGAGAAGCTGAGGGCAGCAAATATTTCGAATTGTTGCACGCAAAATGACTATGAGGATAAATTCAAACAAGCGGTGACTAATCAATGAATCCGCTAAATGTTGCAGCTCTGCTCTGACCCGTTACATGAGGACTGTCGAGGGACTTTTCTCTGCTGAAAACAGACAGCTGAAGCTTAAAGCTCGTCCTTCGTGGTCTTCTTCTTCTTCTTCTCCTCCTTGTGGAAGATTTTTCCACCCGGCTGCTTCCTCCAGCTCAGTCTGACGTCGTCACTCAGCCCCTGGTCCTTCAGCTTCTGTTTGATCTGAGACACAAAACTCCTCAACATCATCGCTCACACACACAGATTACATTCTGCACGCTTTTTCATTTTCTCCTCATCTGAAGCTCTACTTAACATTTTTTTTTTGTTTTTCAGGGCTGTCAAAGTTAACATGCCAATAACACATTAATGCAAATTCATTTTAATACCACTAATTTTTTTGACCCGATAATAACGCGCACACATTCCCTAATTATGACCCTTAGCCCACCCTGTAGTTTGGGAAATCAGAAAGCGATGCAACGTGCATTGTCAGCATTGAAAGGATTTAAAATGTGATAGCAAAAAGACTGGGACAAAATGAAATAAGCCTGTTTAGCCGTTGCTCCTGCAGTGTGTGTGTCCGTGTGTGTGTCTTTCAGCATTATTTCTGATATTCGGGATTAGACTCGAGGGCAGGCTTCAAATGTTGCATCACAGTCACGTTTATTTTTGGGTCGAGCCTCTACATCATGAGCAGTTCATGGGCGCGGGCTTCATTTTCAAGTGCGTGCAGACCACTACCATCCACATCGTTTGACCAATTTTTATAGTAGAACTGCATAAATTTAAATAAAAAGACAGAAAAATCAAATTCTCGTCTGTGGAGGTCTATGAGCAGGATGGCTGTAGCTGCACGATATGTGATTGGCTCATGGCATTAACTATGTGTTAAAGGAACGTTTGGCGAATCACGCGCCAGGACGGCCGTTTCATCCCCTGCAATGATATTCGGTCACCAGTTAAACTGTTAACCTGTGGAGTCTTCCAACAGCTGTTTGTGTTTTTCCCTCCACTTTCCCAGTCTGTTGTTGCCCTGTGTAAACCTTTTTTGGAAGGTGTTGCAGGCATCAAATTCAGAGTAAGCGTACTTTTACAAAAAAAAAGAAACGTTTATCAGTTTGATCATTAAGTATCTTGTATTTGTACTGTTTTTTTTTTTTAAAAAGGTCAAGGACTTCTAAATATTGCATTCTGTCCCAACTTTTTTGGGACTGGGCTAGTGAATAGCTTTCTATCTAACGTCTCTTGCACTGATAAGTGTGAATTTCCTATCTGGGCATTGATAAAGATTTAACTTATAAAACGTGATTTACCTGCTTCAAGAGGCTCTGGGCCACAGCAGGGTCATTCAGGTCCAGAGAGGAGTCCTGTTTGCTCAGCCTCAGTCTGAACACTTGCTTGTTCGTAGTCAGGTTTGGTGGTTCAGCTGTGGAAAAATTTCAGTGTCATCAGTTTGACCAAAAACGGGCAAAATGTGGTTCTTACATCCTCCATCTGTTACATATTTTCAGCTTAAATCGACACAAACTGACTAACTTTCCAAACACTTCCATGAATATGAAAAAATGAAAATATGAAAAATCGGAAATAATATGATCAGCACCATGACGGTTAAAATTAACTGTTGAGAACTTTATGTTTTGTATTGTTTCTGTTATATAATCATTTGACGCTGCAGTAAACCTGAATGTGAACACT
The DNA here is from genome assembly GCF_008729295.1 of Plectropomus leopardus. NCBI lineage: Eukaryota > Metazoa > Chordata > Actinopteri > Perciformes > Serranidae > Plectropomus > Plectropomus leopardus. The sequence continues at coordinate 34,801,334 of NC_056470.1, read as the reverse complement.
GCTGAATCGACTCACGCTGACTGTAGCAAATGAACGCTCTCTCGCCGTCACAGGGCCAGTCCTCCCATCGTCCACTGGAGCCAAAGTAAGCAACCACACATTCCTCTTCCTCAGCAGAGTCGTTGGGTTCTGCTTTTCCCCAGTACCTAAATGTGGAGCTACTTCCATCTGACCACTTCCAGGTGTCGCCGAAAAGGCCGATCCAGGCACTTTCTCCTGCAGGTATCAGCTCCTGTACCTGCCGGTTCTCTGTCAGGTTTCTCACTCTGGCCAGGTCTGTGTACTTATCTCTGCAGTAGCTATGAGCCTCAGTCCATGTCATGGAGGTGTTGACGTAGACAAATTTCACTTTGGACCCTGAAAATAGACCACAGTGAAGTGCTGTGTAGACTGGAGCTCTGATTCTGTGCCCAGGCCCAGGTATAATTTTGCAATACCCTCAGGTTTAAATCCAGTCCGGTTTTGTTCATTTTCAAAATGAAACTGGCAGGTCTTGTGCATAAATGACAGGAGCTTCAATGGACTGAATCAAGGAGGAAAATAGAGGGAAAGAAGAAGTAAGAAGTGGAGAAAATAAAGAGACGAGGGGGAGAGGCAGAGGGGCTGAAAGGTGACTTGGTCAGCAGTGTTTGCGTCTGCCTTCCCAGCGAAGGAGGCGAAGAGAAGCACCGAGAGGAAACCTTACTCGTTAACGTCCTCACCTGTGACGTATAAGCAGACTGGCTTGTTGTGATTCCAACAGCTGACGTCGACCCACTCGCCGACATGATCCATCCATGTGCAGCCTTGATCAAGCCCTTTTTTGATCGGTCGTCCATGCTGCCATCGTGTGAACTCCGCCTCCCCGTGTCTGTAGTAACTTGAGTCTGACAGAGACCACCTCCAGCGGTACACATCTTTGTAGAGCCCGATCCAGGCCAGCTGAAAGCAGAGGTGGGGGACTCAGGTCACATGACTTAACTCGAGTCTAACACAGATTTGAGATGACTTTGACCTGAGATAGATAATTTGAAAAGACGTTTTCCATTTTTTTAACATTTTAAGGAATTACGTTTTGTTTTGAACCACGATGTCACGCATGTCGCAGCAGGGGAGGACCCGCCAGCTGATATTGGTGACCACTCTAAAGGCTCATTTATGCTTAATGCTACATGTGGAAATGGACAGTTTGTCAATATTTTGAAATATTTTTGCAAGTTTTGAGAGAGCCTACAGATACGGACAAAACAGAAGATGGAGGAGATGATAAAAACATTTCAATAATGGCAGAATGGGAAAAAATCAGTAAAATTTATTGTAAAGTAATATATAGTAAAATTTGTGAAAAGAATTCTCCATCCACCTTCGGTCTATTAACTACTAAAATCTAATAAGGTCATCCCTGAGTCCAAGAGGCTGTTTGTGCCAAAAAAAAAAACCTCTCTCAGCTCTGCATTTAGGAGAATGAGACAGACACAAGGTCACATTGACCTTGACCTTTGACCACAGTTTGAATCAGGGATGGTTTTGGGATATCACGTTCACGGAGCTGAAACGGAAATAGTGAAACAGAGGACAGAGAAAAGTGAACTCACATGGTAGGCTCCGTCTGGGTATCTCATTTTGCTTAAATCTGCCATGTTGTTCAGTGTTTCCACGTCCTTCCTGTCGGCAATAGTGACCAGGTCTGTGTACTTCTCTCTGCAGTATTTTCGTGCTTCAGTCATGTTCTTGTGATCATAAACAAAGTGGAACTGTTTAGCCTGCGATGAGACAGCACACAGCCCTGTAGAGACACACATGCACAGTGATCAGATTTATGTTACCGATGACTTTTTGATCTTTTGTAAAATCACATTTCAGTCTATTCAGACGTCTTGTTGTCTGTGTTTTAAATCAGCGCTGGAGTGACAAAGTACTCAGGTACTGCACATGAGTATAATTTTGAGTATTTCTATTTTATGCTATTTTGTAGGCTATTTTACATTTTACACTGCAGCACTGTAGTATTTGACTGCACTTTATTTTATAATTTTACCTTAAAGAGTGATTATACTTAACCATACTAGACTAGAACTGAGTAGAAAATTCAATCACAGTAGCAGGTTTCAACCTTTAGAGGGCAGTCACTTTGCATATTTAAACACAACGTCAATACTGCACGCAAATGTCAAGACTACAACCAATCAGCAATCCCATATATATGGTTTTTCAACTGAAAAAAGGATGATTTGGGGGAGTTTTAGCCACTCTTTAAAAAACATCTGAAATATATATAAAATGCATTTATTCTACATTAAACCACTTAATTTTTATCCCCCCCCCCCCCATCCGGACTAATCTGGCTCATTGTGTATAAAGTTATTAAATCTGGCTCCAAATGAAGAAGCTGCAATAGTTGCAATCTGTTCTAACAGTTTTGCTTTAATATTAACTATCTACTGTCAGTACTTCCACTGATACTGTCAGTACACTTACATAGTACATTAAGTCTGAAAACAATGCTCACATGCCCCTACGTACACTGAAACAGTTCTTGCTTGTTGTTATCATTCCTCCTGTTCAACATTCAAATATGCATACATGCATCTACTGTTGAAACAACCTGACTTTTGTTTGAGGACAAAAATCTGTGAACTTTCCCTTTTTTATTGTCTAGAAACCAAAATTCAAGAACAATTTTATTTTGCTCAAAAATTATAATATAAAACTTTTTTTGTCCAGTTAAACAGATTATCAACTGTGCGATAGCACGTGTTGGTTTTGTAACCACAAATATATCTACAGTATGTCCTGCTGTAACAAAAGAAAACAAACATTTGTAAAGCACTTGCCTGCCATGATGAGCAGAAGAGCTGCATACATCTTTGTTTGCTGTCGTTTGCTGCTCTGTTAAGTTTATCACCTGACTTCAGACTATAGAATAACACTGACAACACAAAGTGCACTACTGTACCTCTGAATCATTTTACTACATGTAAATCACTTACAGGGAACGTCAGTTTGAATTTTACGCTAAAATCCAAATTCAGTTATTGATAGAGTAATGGAATACTGTGCATTTGTTCAGAAATGTTCCCCTTTTCAAAAAACTGACTTGTCGGGCTCGGCACGGCGCCAGGATAAAATGACCGAGGGCACTGTTAGAAATTCCAAGGGGGTGGTCAATTTTTCTCATAATAAAAATGATTTAATCTACTCTTGTAGCATCCCCAAAAAGGCATTGGGTTACTGAAAACATTTATTAGCCAAACACAAACAACTACAACAAGCAGAGTGCTAAATATACTGTAGTTTTAATTTATCAAGGCGTCCAAATCAGCAACGAGAGGCACACAGAAACAGCTGATGCCTGCAGCTGCACTCTCTTTCTGCTAACTGTAACTTCCTTGTTGTATCTGTGGATCACTACAATGTGTGTGTGTGTGTGTGTGTGTGTGTGTGTGACTTGTCTTGTTTGTGGGCAGGAGAACAGGTAAATAGTAGAAAGCAGCAGACACAGAGGTCTTTGAAAACATTTCATGGTTTCTTCACTTTATTTATCTCTCTCTTTGACAAAGTCCTAGCGTCGTTTCGGAGGACGCAGACAGTAATTAGTGACGCTGCGTCATTGCATCTCACCAGTTCAGGAGCTGAAATTACCGCATTCAACCTCCGATCGAGGCGGATGCAATAAAAACCCGTTTCTACTGCAGAGTCATTTGACCAAAGTGTGAATGCAGATCATATGCGCATATGTAAAATTCTTACACTGGCTGCATATAAATCAGTGACTCACAGGACATAAGGGGCCCTCAGGATATCAGGGGCCCTTTAGGACATCAGGGGCCCTCAGGACATCAGGGGTTGGCCTGTTGACTGTTCCAAGAGTCAGAAGTAAACATTTTTTAATTATTCTAAGTAATAGGTATGTGAAAATGTGACACTTTTTCCTTACTATTGATAACTCTGTAGTTTGTTCCTCCCCTCAGGTTTTTTCTGAGTGTCATCCTCTACATTACACTTTCACTCCAAGCTCACATCATAAAGTCACTCGGTCAGCATATTTTCATATTACGTAATATATGTCTACGCCTATCTCACACCCAAGACCACCGTCATTGTCATTCACACCCTGGTCACATCTCGCATTGACCAATCCACTTCTTTTCAGTCTCCCTCTCACGTCTCTCTATAAACTTCAACTGGTCCAGGACTCTGCTGCTCGGACCGCCCTCCATTAATCACATCACTGCTGTCCTTCAGCAGCTTCATCGGCTCAAATATAGCATCAACTATAAGATACTGGTCCTCACCTTTAAGGTTATCCATAAGCTTGCTGCTCTGTGCCTCTCTGAACGCATACACATCAACGCACCCACTCTCAGGTCTGACAACACAACATCGATACTCCTTCCACTTTGAAATCTCATCTTAAAACACATCTTTTTAAACTTGCATATTCGGATCCCTGTACAGCTTGATCAACTTTTGATTTCACGCACTCTAAATTTGTCTAAATCTAAATTTGTCTTCTGAATTTACTGAATCTGTTGTTACACGGTTGTCTTTTAACTCTTATTATACAGCAAGCTGGACTGGAAAAACAGAAATTAATTCACTGCAAGTGATCTTTATTTGGCTCTGTTTATAATTTGAATTAGGTCTGCATTAGTCTGGACATCAATGATAACATAACTGAAGTGCAAGATAACGTGTGTTGGTTTTGCAGCCATGAGGATATCTATCTACCTACTGTAAGAGAACAAACATTTGTAAAACACTTGCCTGCCATGACGAGCAGAAGAGCTGCATGGCTCTTTGTTAACATGAACAGTGTACAGTACCTCTGAGTTATTTGAATTAATGTAAATCGATTATGGGACACTAGAGCGTAAACATTATACACAAATTCAAATTCAGTTATTTATAGAGTGATATGAATACTGTGCAGCTGTTCATGAATGTTCCCCTTTTTAAACAAACGATAACATCTTGTTGGACAACAGCGACAAACAGTGACTACAATGTGTAGTGAATGATCAATATCAAGGCACAGAAAGAAGATACAACCTATTAGGTATTCCACTGGATCACTACAGAAAATAATCTCTGTGGTAAACAAACATTTAAGATACTTAAATGTTTTGTTCATCAAAATAATCCTCAAAAACAAACACCACTTTAAGGGTTTTTAAAGCCTATAAATGCAATCACCAGAAAGAGAATGCGACCGTATTTTCTAGTCTAGTCTATGCAATCACTTCCACTGGCTCCACTGCGAATCGGCTCCGGCAACAATTGTGTAATTCTGTAATTACCGCGGAAACTCCTCAGTCTCGCCACTCCAGCTGATCCAGCAGTACTGGGCTATGCCGCACTCAAACCGCAACAAATGGGAGTTGACGGATGAGAGAGAGCATGGAGCAAAACAGCAGCTGAGCTGTTCCAAAACACACATGCAAGCGGTGGAAATCCAGGTTTAGGCTACAAAGGAGCTCCGTGGTCCCGTGACTTACCATCACAACAACAACGAGGCTGCAAAGCTGTGTTTGGCACGACGTTCTATCGTCACATTTAGCCAATTTTTAGCAACCGCCTTTCAAAAGATACATAAAAGCTTCAAAGTTGACAGCAGGGTACTTACTGCTGTTTTTTCTGTGCAAAAAAAAATGAAAAAACAAAATGTGAAAGTCTCTTCAGCTTGTGTCAACCACAAACCATGTTTCAGGTTTCTAACCAAAAACCCACTGATTCTGAGACGATGGAACTGAGAGTGCTGAGATGCAAAATAGTGGTCTACATGTCGGACCTCCGGTCTTTTTGGACCTCCGGTACTGAGAAAATATGGGGTGCTGGGCTCCCTGACCAAAGTTAGACCTGTGTCCGCATACTATGTGTAAAGTCAAACACCTTCCAAAAGGGTGTAGGCCTCCGCCAGGGTTGACTATCGCCACTTAGATTAGATTATATTTACCTAATTAATCCAGAGAGATCTGCTAGTTGCAGATGATGTGGTCCGGCTGGCTTCATGACACCGTGACCTCCCAGCATGCACTGGGGCGGTTTGCAGCCAAGTGTGAAGCAGTTGGGATGATGGTGGTGAAGAAGGAGCTGAGCCTGAAGGCAAAGCTCTCGATTTACCGGTCCATCTTTTTTCCCTCCCTCACCTATGGTCATGATCATGGGTAGTGACCAAAAGAAAGAGATCGCGGATACAAGCAGCCAAAATGAATTTCCTCCATAGGGTGTCTGGGCTCAGCCTAACCCCTAAATTCTACCGGGTCTATCAGCGGCACGGCACAGCCTCCAGAGCTGATTGCTGATGTTCTAGTTAATGCTAGTTATTCCACCGGAGCCATCGGAGCATCTCAACCAGCATCCCAGAAATATGCAGCAAGCTTATTTTTGCCAGATACAGACAGCGACCGTGTCAAGCAGCACAGAGCAGATTGACACAAGCATCGCATCTAATCAATTTTCAAAATTAAACATCTTGTACAGACTTGGGATCATATTTAACTTGACTAAAGCCAACTGTATCTGCGTCCTCTCCGTCCAGCAGCTCTGTCTTCTGTCCAGCAGGAGAATTATGCTCCTGCTAACTGCCACTGGACATGAAATAGACAGAAAATAAATCATAATTAACAACAGCACTGTATTTTTAACAAAACATTTCGTTTATCATCCAGTTGTCATCATCATCATTCACCTGTATGATTTATAACATCAATATGTTTTGAACTGAATCACAGCCACATTCCTCTATCTAAAGTTGAGCGTGTTTTCTGACTCAATTTTTCAGTTCACATGCATTTTCATCACCTCATTTTTTTTTAATCAAGAAATTTTTGTTAATTTCATCCCTCATAGAGCACCCTCAGTTTTAACTCTCTGCCACAGTGTCCGAAATCTCCTGCATTCACTGCTCGCTTTTACTTTTCCTGCTACTGCTGCCACATCTGCTGTCAGTGTTGGTAAAGAAGCAACCCACACATGCAGTGAGAATGACACCTAGTGTTCACAATACAAACTGCATTTTAACATCATCAGCTCACCTCTTATCCTGTTACAGTCCTGCTGTAGATCAGACTGACGAAAAATATCACTTCCTCTGTGGCTGTAAGGTTCTGACTCTATCTTTAAACTGCATCTGATTGACATCAAAGTCTACATTCACATGTACACCAGCGCAGGGTGAGGCTAAAATTCAAATGGTTATTTAGTCGCCACATCAATGTTTAACACGTTCTTATAATCTGTGTATTTTCATCTGTTTGTGTTTAAATGTTTTTCCTTCTCTAAGATGAGATGTGCGTTTTAACCCTTTGAAACCTGAGCAAAAAAGCCATTGAGCAACTTTACATAGCATGCAATTGTTAAAAGATACAAGAACATTTCCTGAAAATTACCACACACAAATGAAAAATAACTAAAAGAAAAGAAAAAAGAACAAAGACATGGCCTGAAAAAAGCTAAAATATAAAGTTAAATAAACATATAATTAGAAGTTCAATTTGTTTTCTAAGTCACTTATTATTAATATCAATATCAATTATTTTAGATTAATGAAATTAATTCCTTTTAAGCCTTTTTTAGTATCCGTGGGAACCATAGTAACGGATATTAGTGCTGCGTTACGTCAACAGCTACAGAAAATCAATTCTACATGTTATGTTACATTATATGAAGTGCTATTGACAGAAGATGACTATAACAACATCATTACATGCAACAACTTCCATGACTTTTCCAAAAATTCCAGTGATTTTTCCAAATTCCATGACTTTTCCAGGCTTGGAAAAAGAAAATGTGAAATTCTATGACTTTTCCAGGTTTTCCATGACCGTGGGATCCCTACATGGCTCTGGAGTAATCCACATATTGTATTATTTTTTTGCAAAAAAAAAGAGTATTGTTGCATTTCAAGAGATTCTCCTTGTCTTCTCCGCAGTTTCAAAATACTTTTCACATTGAGTCTCAACCGATATAGTTGTTCAGCATATTTCTGCCAGGTCCTCCATATTTCCGAAGATCTTTGTTGCATAATATTATCGATGTCCTGGCCTTTGTTGTAAGGCTGCCGCTCCCCAGCAGCTCAGTCTTGGTCTTGTGTATAATCAGGTCAGTGTGAGTGTAGATGTCTTTTTTTTTTACCTCCACAGGCCAATGACTTTGAAATTTTTAACATCTTTTATCACCCTTACAGTTTATCAACAAATTGATGATCAATTTCCCCGGTTGTATATCTTTTTAAAAGTAGCAAAGCAATGAAGAGCTTGGTGCCTCTCTTGCATTATTCAGCAATTTAAACTGTTCCAGACCAGGTCAGGTTGGCAGCATGTTACCATCAAGTCGGGTCAACAGAGAGCCATCTTCGTTGCATCAATAACTCGGGCTTTAGGCTCAACGTACCTGGCTTACAGCAGTCTTACTCCCTCTGGTCTGAATTCTCAATTGTGTTGTGTTAAGTAGATTTGGTTCTGATCCCTGCTGGCTGGATCGAGGCTCTGGTAGTAGGTATCCTCACATGTGAAGGCTGGTGGGCTGTTCTCGTAGGTGACACACTGAAAAGTAAAACAACTGTTCATTTGCCAAGACCTTTTCTTTTCTTTTTTGTAGAACCCAGATTTAAAAAAAAGGTTGGGATGCTGTATAAAATATTAAGAATGCAGTGATTTGCAAATCCTTTTTGACTTACTGTAAAACATTAATTAAATGTCTACACCCAAAAGACAGTTTCCAAAAACAAACCACTTTAAAATAAAAAAACATGTTTTTTACAAGGTACAGGGATAAAGAAAGGGTTTGACAATCATCAGGTATTTACAGGGGTTACTGTTTATTTATTTGGTTACTTAATATTTATTTTTTCCTCATGATCTCATTCTTTTTTTATGTAAATAATAATGAAAAATTGTAGATATTTGATTTTGGGTATGTTGGTTTATGCATAAAAGAGGCATCCTCGAAAGGCTCAGATGACACAAGGTTTACCGTTTGTGAAATACTGTTTGGGCTGACAGGTACATACAGGTTTTGGAGCAACATATGCTGCCATCCAAATGATGTCTTTTTTAGGGACGTTCCTGCTTATTCCAGCAAGGCAATGAGACACATTCTGCACATGTTCCAACAGCGTGGCTTCATAGTAAAAGAGTTCAGTGACTAGACTGGCCCGCCTGCAGTCCAAACCTGTCTCCCATTAAAAATGTGTGGAAAATACTATGTAGGAGACCCCAGACGGTTGAGCAACTGAAATCTAATATCAAGCAAGAATGGAAAAGAATTTCACTTTGAAAACTTCAACAATAAGTGTCCTCAGTCCTCAACACCTACTGAGTGCTGTTAAAAGAAAAGGTGACGTGACACAGTGGTAAAGTTGCACCTGTTCCCTTTGAGATGTATTACATGCATCAAATTCAGAATTAGAGCATATTTAAAAAAACAACTACAACAAAGAATATCAGTTTGAACATTGAATATCTTGTCTGTGTTCTGTATTTAATTTCATGTAGATAGAAAAACATTTCCAAATATTTACTTTCTGTTTTTCTTCACTCTATGAAAGCACTATGTCTGAGATTTAAGGTGAAAAAAAAGACCTTTCTTTAATGGGAACGTTTTGCACCTTTTGCGCATTTCATATCATTCATTCATATATATATATATATAATTATATATATATATAGATATATATATATATATATATACATAATTGTGGCTGTATTAATGCATATGGCATACATTCTGGCAAGATGGTATATTTTTGTTTAATCTTTGATTTTCCAGCTCAGCTCCTACAATAAGTCTAAAATACACAGTGGAATCAAAACTGCTACATTCATACTGTAAGTGCAAAAAATGCACCTCTGAAACCCACTCAAACTGCGATGTTAGATCCCACAGCCATCAAAGCAAAAAAACATGCATTTTGTTATTCTGTACAGTAGGGACAGTATATTTGTTAGCTTGTTTTGATGTTTTTCTGCCCTCTGGGGGCCAAAAGTTCACTACTGCAACTTCAATAAACGACTTATCTGTGCAGTCATTTTCAGTTGTTTCTCAGTGTATTAGTGGCCATCAGTGAAGCCCAGAGTGAGAATGAACAGAGAAAGGAAGTTAAAGATATTTACCTCCATGTTGCTGTTGTATACATTCATCGTCTTCATTTTGCAGAGGAGCAGTAGAACAAGAGCAAACAGCGCCACGACCAAGAGCACACACACGACCAGAGGAAAGAGATACACTGGGCATAGACATGGAGAGAGAAATTATTGTATTATTGGAAAAATATGTCTTAAAATGTATTAAATACTTTAATCTGATCAAATGAGATAGATTTTGTAAAAATAAATATATTAAAAAAGGCATATATTGTTAAATAGGCATAAAAGGGATGTGATATAAAAGTTTTTTTCATTTCATCTCTACTTGAATGTTTGTGATGTATAAAATTTTGTTTTTTACAGTATTTAATGTTGTGTACCTGTAAACTGGTCGGTGGTTTCGGGGTAAACCGATAAAGGTGTGAAACTTCCTGAGCTGGAGCTTAAACTCTGAGTTGTTGTCGGAGTGGAGACTGGGGGGGCCGGTGTTGAAAAAGATGGAGGAGTCCATTTAGGGTTTGAATTGGCTGGAGATGTGAACAACAAAATCACAATGAAACAATCAGATACCGAATCACAACTGATACACAGAAATCCTGGAGAGAGAAATTACATGGATAGATACAATTTATAGCCAAAATCATATTGATAGTGTTGAACACAGAAAAACCAAAATGCGGCATTAAGTGTGATAATAGAGTAAATGTTTGTGCATATACTAAATTAACTGTCACTACAAATATTATTTGGGGTTTTTTTTGATGAGAGGAGAAATTTTGCCAGAAAAAAGGGAAAGTTTATCATTATAAGGATAAATAGCTACATTGGAGACATGCAAAACATTTTGCATTGATTACTTTACAACTCTTCATCTACTCTTTATCATTAAGACATTTTAAAAGTAGAATTGGCTGCTTGAATCCTGAAAACTCCAGATCAACTAAACACCCTATTTTGTCTTGAACACACACGCTTTATAAATTCAGAGTAATTTTAAACCAAGTGGCAACCTCTGAGGATGAAAAGTGAAGCAAATAGGAAGCGCAAAAAACTGCAGTTCCTCAAATGTCCACTCGAGGCCGACTCCAAGAGTGAGCTCATTGAAAAACGGCAAAGTGACCCTTACAGAAAAGGCTGGAGGTGATGTAGTGACTTTACCTGTATATACTACTAATTAAACTGTACATGTATATCTGAATACTACATGTGAAGCATTTACAGGTAAAATACCCAATATTTTGGTATTTTCATTTCAATAAATAATTTAAATATAATTTGGTAGGAAAAGCAAATTAAACATATTTTTAACACTTGCACCTGCACCAGCTGTTGTTCTGATGACTCTGGCGACCTCAGAGCTGTAACAACTCAAATTCTGTAACCCGAAAAATGAATATTCGTGTGTCTCCTGTTATTTCCACCCACTTCCACCGACCCAAGAAATATTTTCATTGTCATTTTTTTTGCTGTGAAAATTGACTGATGCACTGAACAGAAGGTGGACTGTGAAGATTTGAAGAACATTTTCAGAATTTTTCATTCAAACTCACCGTCTACGACAATGATCGGAAACAACGAGTACAACTCCGGAGACAAAGCTCTGCCGTAACCACACCTATAGCGTCCTGTGTCCGACTCGGTCACCTGTGCGATGGTCACTTGTAGTCCGTATGTAGATCCCTCTCTGTACTCCATGCTGTATCTGCCGCTCTGAGTTTTGTTGCCGTCTGTTTCAATGAGAACGTCTTCTTGTTTTTTGCAGTCGTTCCTACAGAAGAACTTCCACCCTCTGTAGACACTTCTGCTGCAACTGTGAGTGACTTCTTCACCTTCAGTGTTTGTAGAGAGAAAGCCATAGTATCCATCCAACAGTCCCCCTGAAGAGATCAACAATCATGACTTACTGTCTGTACTTCCTGTACGATGCTGCAGTCTCATCACAGTATTCCCTGCTTTAAATAACTCACATTCTTATTCCAGTTTAATTCACTTGATTTAATTTATTCTTACGCCTCTGAAAGCACTAAATATGGTGAATAAAGTAAATAAATGAGGTTTAATGACTTTAGAAACTCACCATCTGAAACTCTGACCTCGAACTCCTGATATGAATATTGGAACAAAGATTTGCTCAAACCACATCTGTACCGTCCTGCATCAGACTTGGTCAGACGTGAAATGGTCACTTTCAGAATTCCTCCTCCTGAAGATCCATTTTCGTATTCGATGCTGAATCTGCCATTCTGAGCTCTGACATCTTCTGTTTTAACGAGAATATCTTTGTCTTGACATTCGTCCCTACAGAAGAACTTTGTGTTTCCAGCCAAAGACAAGTGGCAACTGACGGAACCACTTCCTCCTTCAGCTCCTGTGTAAATAATGCGTTTTGCACGCATGAGTCCTGTGTTTCCAGCACACAGTGAGGCTGAAAAGACAAACAGAGATCACTCATGGTAAGTACTTTCTATGTTGCAAAGATCAACCTCTAACTGATGCTACAGCAGTTATTGTGTTGCAGTAGCAGCACAAGAAGGGCCACTAGGTGATAGCTGTTCGTCTTCACCTCCATCTGAAGCTGGACTTCAGTCTGACTGCATTTTGTCTGCAACATGGCCTCATAACACCAGGTTTCAGGAGCGGAGCATTATGCCAGCCTGATTTTGTAGACTTGCAGATTTTGTTGTTTAAGTTACTTTTCCTTGGTGTTTGTGCTCCTTCCAGAAGTAAGTAAGTAAGCAGGCTGTGAAGTTAATGCTTTGTTTTTTCTCTGTTTTGGGGCGAGTTCATTTAAACAGCACATTTCAAAGACAATCCAAGGCAAATAATTGTGTTTATCGTTGTTATTTCCTACTTTGTTTTGCTGCAGCCTACAGACAAAGTTAATATTCATAATAGTCCAGCCATGAACAACATGGATCAAAGCTTTGTGGCAGTGTTTTAGTTATTTAAAATACATTCATCCTCATGAACATCTCAAAATATTTCACAAGCAGGAGAAATTGATCATCTCACCGCAAAAAAGACAAGGCATGTTTTTTTATAAGCATCTAAGACGTAAGTGGTGTGTCTGCCGGCATTACGAGAATAGATCTTTATTTTGATCATTGCGAATAAAATATGAGAACAAAATAAAATATTAGCAAGAAAAACAACCCCAGAAGCCCATCGGACAAATTCAGTAAAGAAACTTGAGTAATTCTTGTCTGAAAAAGGAGTAGGAGGAAGTGAATACTTATCAGATCATACTGCCTTTTTTTTCAATTTCAAATAAACAAAAAAGTTTAATTCAAGAGGAAAATTCCAAATTTCTGCCCTAACATTTACCATACACACCTTGATATTAACAAAGGAGAATTAAGACAAAAACAAGAACAGATCAATCTGAATAAACAAATATACACACTCATCAGAGAACAAAAAAATACACCAAGACAGACAACAAAGTCACAGCAACCCATCAATTATGTATCATGTGATTCAGCCCGTTTCCCTCTCTGTTCTAGCAGCTCGTAGCCCTTTAATATCTTGTTTTAAAAACATGTTTCAGTTCTTTAAATGTTCTACATGTTTTCAATTCCACACTACAGCTGATCCATAATTCAGCCCCTTTGGCTGTAATATAATGATATTTTGCATGACGTCCTCACTAGCTGTTTCTTGAACAATTCCTTTCAAATCATGTAAACTTTCTTTTGTCTGAAACAACATTTGGATATTATTAGGTAGTAGATGGTTTTTATCTCTGTACATGATTTGAATGGTTTTGAAATCAACCACATCTGTCTGTTTTCCAGTGTCTTTATTTCTTATATCAAACGCATCACTGAGGAACAACTAATTGTAATGGATGAACTGAAATCAGTTCTCACCTGATAAGAAGCAGAAGAAGGCAACTTGATGGATATTCATTCTGAAATTGATTCTGATGGAGCAAAAATGATCAACCTGCAGTTCTCCTGCAGGCAGTCTCCCTTTCTTCTTCACAGCCTCCTTCCACTCTCCCATCTGTCTCATCAGTCAGGAAGCTGAAGTTGCACAATTGCACCATCTTCTTCCTCTTCTCATGCTCTCTTTGTGTGGTTTGATCAGCTCAGTGCTTAGGATGGTGATGATAATGTTGATGATAAGTGGCAGACATCTTGAAATTGTAGGTAAAAGGTTGTCATAATGAAGTTGGTGTGTAGCTCCTTTAAATTTAACTGCTGTCAAGCACTAAAAATAAATCTGACTTAAGTCACTTTTAAATTCCAAATGAGAAGGTGTTGAGAGGTGTCTCAACATTTCATGCCACAGGTCACATGGAGGAGAAGTCTTGGCCCTGGACTTTCTCTGCTGGTGCTGCAGGAGGAGCAACGGCTCAATGTGTTACCAGAACAATCCGGAAACATGGACAATTGTAACGCAGCAGACATCAATGTAAGAAGACGCAAAAAGGACTAAATTACAGTGCACAAGTTAAAGGAGGCGATGGGATCACATTGCACTGGAGTTAGCAGTTGTAAAGAATGCCGCGTGATAAATAATGATTAATTGGTGAAACTGAGTCATGTCTCAAATGAATAGGGCTGTCCAGAATAATAAACAGCGAATAATCAGAGCCTTAGTCGGCGGGATGACCGACACCGTGTAGACACCTTGCGTCCTGGTGAGAGAGAGACCATGCACCTCCGAGCTTCACCGTCAGGTGTGGAGAGACTGTTTGTCAGGTGAGAGAGAAACTGTGGATGGGTGTTTTAGCGCTACTTAGGAAGAGACAGAGGGAGTTAGTGACGGCACGTCATTGAATCTCGCCGGTTAAGGAGTTGAAATTACTGCGTTCACCCAGGTGTTGTGTTCCCATCAATGCCGATCGAAGCTGGAAGTAATAAAAATCCACATCTACTGCAGAGTCATTTCACAGGGGTGTGAATGACATTTGTCTGCATTCCCATTGCATTAAGTCATTAAGCCAGATGTTGAGGGTATTAGCGTTTTTTTTGTTTTTTTTTGCAGTGGGAATGAGGCTTTAGTCTTAGTATCATCAGTGTTAACTGCAGCAAAAGACTGTAGTTGAAAACTGAAAACCATTACAAAGAAAGCAAAGGCTTACTAACGCTAACACCGCAGCATACTGACGATAATTTTGATGGCTTCTGTGTGAAATAAGGAGCTTCTGTCCTCAAAAGTTTTGTAAAGCATCTTTGGATATGTCTTTGACACAAACAGCTGTCATTGTTAGTTTAGGCAGCGCGCTGACTGCTGGTCTGAGCGAGCTTCGGGGACGGTGGTTAGCGATAGGACAATTAACATAATTATTTACTTCAAAATTGCTGTTGTCTCTGAAATCTGTTTTTTGAATCAACTGGCCCAAGACAGATGAGTACCCACATTTAACTACACTGCCTGCTTACTTATTTATGGCAGAAGCACAAAAGTCTACACCATGGATGGTAACATATCAGGTATAGATTGAATCTGCTGATGCTGCAGTTCAAGAGAAGCCCAAACTTTGACATGTTATTACTGTGTGATTTTATCATTTGAAATGTTATCTTTCTTGAAATGTAACCACAATCTGAAGTAAAATCAATCAACTCAGCAACAGGAAATCAGAGACTGCTCTGCACACATCTTCACAGAGACATGGTTAACCCCTGACATCCAGAATCAAGCCGGTGCACTGGATGGGCAGACCTTGTTCAGAGCCAAACTCAAAAAATGCACTGCAGGAACTTCATGATGCCATCAGCAGCAACATGCCCAAGAAACCGGATGCAATTTTCATTTAAATCAACTCATTTTTCATCTACAAAGACGTAGCAAGATCAAGGACAAATTGTCATTTCATTTTAAACTTTGCTTGAAAAATGACTAATAAATATACTTGTACCTTCTACCAACTGCTTGATGAAATTTTCTTTATTAAATCAAAATGAAATCAGAACTGTCAGTAGATCCTCCAGCAGTGAAGTCATCGAGGCTCAACAACCTTTTGGAAGTGACATCATGGGTGGGGACGCGACCTCACCAGGACAGACATGTCTGATGTCTTAATGTGGGTATGTCTCACCAGGACAGACATGTCTGATGTCTTATTGTGGGTATGTGACACAAACAAAAGCTTTCTTCCTGTCACACCTCATGTCGTTGATAATGTCCTGTCCTGTAGAAAAACAATGACAGCATGTTAGACGGCTCGGCTGTAAAATGTTCACATTCACTTTGCCTTTTTTTTAAATTAAAAAAAGTAATATTTTATTAACTCCCTCCAAACCCAAAAATATGGATTTAAGCTTTATGTACCACACTTTGATATCAGGGGGCACTTCTTGTCAAACCATTTTTGGAAAATTGTGAGGATATAAAGCAATTCTAAGAATGTACCTGAAGATGCATTCAAATTTGAAGTCTGATCCCAGAACAAAATTATGTGGATTTAATTGTATCTTATTTCCCAATTTCTCCTATTCTCATTTTGGATTGACAGATTTGTAATTTGTAAATTTCACTGGCTGAGATTAATGCTATTGCTCGTATTATTTATGTTTTTTTGTATGTGCTTGTGTCTGTTTCCTATTTTGTAGCTTTTAATATATCTTGTCTTAACTGTAAATTAAAATAAAGAGGGAGATAAACTGCAACACTTGCAAATGAAAGCCTGTATTAAAAAAAAAAAAGAAACAACGGAAATAAAAAACAAAATTCATAGTATGGATAAAACAAAATGCATTAATGATGTAAGGCTGAACCACATTATCAGTTAAAAAAGATCATTTTTCTGTCTTCATTACTGATAAATGATTTCCAAACTGCTTCTCAATAAAAATGCCCATCAAGAGGACAAAGTTTTACCATTAAAGTTCATCTCCATGCAATGTTCTCCGCCGCTGTTGTTGGGCTCCCCTTTGCCCCAGCCGTTGAAGTCAAACTTTGTGCCATCGCTCCACAGCCAAATACCCTCCTGAAAGGAAACATTCCTTTTTTTTTAAAAGAGCCTTTAACCCTAATTTATAGATTTTGTGTGATGTATTTCAGTTATGTTTTAAAGTTAAATGTTTTGTCAAAGATGAGTTAAAGAATATACAAAGAAGGCGGACTCACATGCGTTGCATCGTAGCCTCCAACCCAAATGTTTGTATGTGCGCCGCTCGCTCTGAGAATCCCCGCTCTGAGGACTTGGTACTCAAAGTCACTATGGATGGAAGGCAGATTTCCACCGATAGTGGTGCAGAAATGCTGATAAAAGAGAGATGTGGAGCAAATAAAAAAGAAAAGACAAAGAGAAATAATACAGAGATGAGTGGAGTTGGATGAGGACAGAGTGAGATGAAAAATGTTTGAAACAAAGTGAGAATGTGACAGAGAATACGTTTTCCTGACACGTCAAGTCATGCTTTTTGAACTTTTGTGTCAGATTCAGTCACAGATAATTGTGAAGCTGTTTGAATGTGCCACTCACGTTAAACCGCACATACACAAACTTTTACCACTCAATGATTCTTGTAAGAACAGCTGATTAAAAGCATAAGCCACTAATACAGTGTTTCAGTTATAAATTAACTAAAATTGTTTCAGGACGTACCTCTGCTTCTCCCCAGGTCTTGTGGTCCATGTGGAACTGGTAGCACTTTTTGTCAAATGCAGCCCAACCATCAGGGCAAACTTCACAGCAGTTATATGTAAAACAAATGTAGATGATTAGAAGGACAATCATGCAGAAAGTGCAGCTGCTGTATTTCACCCCCACCGTTCTGACAGGTACCAACCTGGGTCACATGTCGCCTGTGAAGATAAAGACGGGATGTTTAGCGTCAAACTCATCTCTGATTTGCCTTCATTTATAAGATTTAAATTCAAATATACAAAGTGACAGGATGTTGATTTTTATTCGTCTAAATGTGTTTTATCGCAAAACATCAATAAAGCATTTACACTGTGTTAAAAACATGATTCTGGGCTGGAAGAGCTCTCGTAGCACTGGTGGTTTATAACACCAAAGATTTTTCTAAAAAAAAAAAAAAACATATTACTTACATTCACTCCAGTCCACAGTTCAATGGTCAAACAGAGGACCACAATGACAAGAAGACTTGATGCCATCTGTCAAAGTGATGCAAAAATGTGAATATAAATCACAAATTTAACATTTGCAAAAAATTCTACTGAAAGTAGTGTTATTTGGTGACATATGAATAAAGAATTTTAAAAAAGAAGAGGCATTGTAAAGTACTGGGTGTGAAAAGAGGATTTTATCTTAAGGTGAACACTGAATGTAAAAATGACAAGATATAAAAGTATTTTCTGTAGATGTGAATCAAATCAGCTGTTGCAGGGACGAAACGGGAGACTCACCTTGTTGTGATGATCAGGTGAGGTTGCACTTGCAGCAGAAGCAGGTAGCAGGGTGTCTTTGACAGGGAAACCTACAGTTTATATACCTTCTCTGTGTGTTTTGACTCAGACAACTGCAGACACGTGACGCTCTCTGATCACAAGATAACATTTACTTATAGCTTGTTTGCAGTCAGGCGATCCCGACAGGCGAACGTCAGATGGGGGGCAAGAAGTGAGGAACACCAGTTGAGAATCTTTGGGAACAGAGGAAATTGAATTCATTAACGACTTAGATGGACCTGCACGCTGCAGCTATCATCAGAAAATTTCTAGACACACTGGATTTGATCCCTACACTTAACGGAAGTGAATTTTTCCCCCACAGGTTGAGTGATTTGCCTGGTGTTGAGGTGATGGATATCACCAATTATAGATAAAGCACTCCCCATTTCATATGGAGCACTCGCACAGGATAAGGTTTGTCTGTATTTTATTTGCATATACTGACAACTCAGTACATTTACATTAAGTTTAGTCAAGCTACGGTTATAGCTCCATCAGGTCATTTAATCGGACTGCTGTCCTTGTCCCAGTACACAAGCACCGTAAACCACGCTCAGGAATGGTCTGATGAACATGACTACAGAGCTGAAGGCATCACCCTGGCCTCCAAATTTCACAGATCTGATCCAATTTGATACCCCATAATTCAACCCAGAGGGCCCCGGGGCGGTTGTGGCTCAGAGTTAGAGCGGGTCGTCCTCTAATCAGAAGGTCAGCGGCTCGTTCCCCGGCTCCTCCGGGCAACATGTCAAAGTGTCCTTGGGCAAGATACTGAACCCCAAATTGTACAGTAGCCTCGGCCAACAGTGTCTGAATGTGTGTGTCAGTGGGTGAATGTGACATTCGAGTGTAAAAGCGCTTTAAGTGGTCATGAAGACTAGAAAAGCGCTTAACAAGTACAGTCCATGTACCATTTACTCAAAGGATCCGTCATCACCGTTCTGCTGCCACAGACCACAAGACTCCCCCAAGATGTTCTGTGTCCATGTTACAGGCCAGAGCCAAGTCCGATCCAGGGAGGACCCACCAAGGATCACAGGTACCTCCGGGGTACCCGCATGTCCCACAAACTCTGGATCAGATTGGGATCTAGTGAATTTGAAGGCCAGGTGGAGAGCTTGATCTCTCTGTCTCTTCCAGTCATTCCTGAGCAGTTTTTATGCCAAAGTCAGAGGCATGAGGTCTCATTCTTGTGAATATCTCAAGAAAACCTTGAGGGATTTTTTTTCTTTAAATTTGGTAAAAACTTTCAGTTAGACTCAAGGATGAGCAAATTATATTTGAGAGCAATATCTCAAGATCACCTAGAAAGAAATATCACCAAGTTTGGCACTAACTTTTTTGGTGGTCAACTGTCAAGATCACAATGGCCTCGCACTCATCTGATTCCTGTGAAAGCCATATCTCAAGATCACCTTGAGGGAGTTTTTTCAAATTTGACACAAACATTTATTTGGACTCAAGAATGAATTGATTAGAATCTGGTGGCTAAATGTCAAAGGTCAAGGTTACGGTAACCTCATAAAACATGTTTTTGACCATAACTCAAGAATTCACCTGCTCAAATTTGACACAATTGTCTAAAAGGATATAATTATGAAGTTCTGATATTTTAAATCCAAAAGGTCAAAGGTCAACTGTGACATAATGTTTCACAAAAACACTTTTCTGGCCACTACCGAAACCCCCTCATTGCCATCCGGAGGGCTTGCTTGGTTTGCAACGGTTGGATGAACTGCCAAATTATTGAAAGCAACACTGGAGACAGCTTATTGTTGTAAAATAAACATTCAGCTCACAGACAGCAGCCGATGACGCGCTCCCTAAAAACTGACATCTGTGACATTGTGTCATGAGATGAAACTGCACATTTTAGAGTGACCTTTTATTGTGACCGTGCCAAGGCACACATCTGTGTGGTGCTGATGCTGTTATATCAGCTACACCTGTCAGCTGGATGGCCTACGTACAGTCGAACCTGCTCTCTAAAAATCTATTCAGATCAAACAGCAAACTTCTCTCCGTGACTCACCTGATGTGTATTCAGCTGGTATTTCCTGTCATAAACTCATACAAATCTTTTACTCTTATTAATAATTACTATTACACACAATATCCAGAATCAGTAGGCCACAGTATGCACTGCAGACATCATATATCATTAACAAAAAGCTAAAATGTTCACCCCGTCCCCTTATACACTGAGACCACCACTTCCCAGACCTTCACCTCCTCGCCTCTGCTGCTGTTAGTGGACCTACACTCCGAAACAAGTCGAGACGTCCAGTCATCACCGGCAGATTAACTGTTCTTTTTATTTTGTAGGTAATTGTTTTTGATCCATTTTTAAGTTAACCACATGTCACACAGTTATGTTACACTCTGTTGCTTTAAGTAAATATCAAATGTTAAATTCCTGTGAACAGTCCTGGAGCGGATTCTGTGCACACAGCTGAAAATAAACTGGCAGCCACCCCTATGAACAAATTTTTCAGGGCTGTTGAATTAAGATGTTTCTGTTTGACTTTGAACAAGACAATCAGCATGATTCAATAGACCAGCAGCACTGCTTTCATAACATGAATAATATGAATTTCTGTTTTACACTCGGCGGTACGGTGGCAGGGGCCCTTCTGTGCTGAGGAACATGTTCTCCTTGTGCCTACGTGGGTTTTCTCCGGGTCTCCAGCTTCCTGTATCATATATATAAAAATATATACATAAATATTGGCTTGCTGTCCGTAAACATTTTTAAGAACTTCCTGAAATCTGAGTAACCCCTGAATCTGAATCCCCCTTTTTAATTACCGACTGCAGTGGAAAGGAAGAAGAAAGTGTGCCACTCTGTATTGATTACAGGAAGTTAATCTTCAAGGATGCCTATTCTCTTCCACAGCTTGAGGATGCTTTCACAGCACTCTCTGGATCTGAGTGGTTCTCAGTACTCCATCTTTACCATCAAATTGAAATGGACAAAGCAGACAAATCCAAAACCCACTTTTGTGTGTCCTTAGGATTCTTGTAATTTAACTGTATGCTCCAAGGAGTAACAAACACACGGAGCACTTTCCATCGTCTCATGGAGAAATGAATTTGAAGGAAGCTCTTATATTTATTTCATGACTTGATCGTTTTTGCACCCATCCCAGAAGAACATGAAGCAGACTGTGAAGTTCTCCAATCATGCCACAGCCACCAACTGACACTCAGCCAGTTCCATATCATGAGAGGTGCCCGAGATCACAGGGGGAAGGTGTAACCCAGGTTAAAAACCTCATAGCCAATCCTAGACCACTCCCAAGTTAAATATATCCAGGTAAGGTGAGGTCACTTCCTCTTTTCCCACCTGGCTGTTTGGTGGGGCAGGCAGAACCGACTCTGAGCGCGCGGCATTCTGCACACACACATGCAACTTAAAATTTTTAAAATTTTTGAGATGGTCTTTCAAGGATGAGGTGCAGTTGTTTGATGTCGTGCTACTAAACCCTGGAATCCCCTCCTCTAAAAGAGTGAGATAGGAACAAGTGAACTCTGGATAAACTTGAATGAGCTGCACTTGAATGAACCAAACAAAAAGCAGAAGTGAAACCATCCATTCTGGAACCAACAAACTAAACTCAAAAGGCCAATATTTATGTATATATTTATATATATGATACAAGGAAGCTGGAGACCCGGAGAAAACCCACGTAGGCACAAGGAGAACATGTTTCTCAGCACAGAAGGGCCCCTGCCACCGTACCGCCGAGTGTAAAACAGAAATTCATATTATTCATGTTATGAAAGCAGTGCTGCTGGTCTATTGAATCATGCTGATTGTCTTGTTCAAAGTCAAACAGAAACATCTTAATTCAACAGCCCTGAAAAATTTGTTCATAGGGGTGGCTGCCAGTTTATTTTCAGCTGTGTGCACAGAATCCGCTCCAGGACTGTTCACAGGAATTTAACATTTGATATTTACTTAAAGCAACAGAGTGTAACATAACTGTGTGACATGTGGTTAACTTAAAAATGGATCAAAAACAATTACCTACAAAATAAAAAGAACAGTTAATCTGCCGGTGATGACTGGACGTCGCGACTTGTTTCGGAGTGTAGGTCCACTAACAGCAGCAGAGGCGAGGAGGTGAAGGTCTGGGAAGTGGTGGTCTCAGTGTATAAGGGGACGGGGTGAACATTTTAGCTTTTTGTTAATGATATATGATGTCTGCAGTGCATACTGTGGCCTACTGATTATGGATATTGTGTGTAATAGTAATTATTAATAAGAGTAAAAGATTTGTATGAGTTTATGACAGGAAATACCAGCTGAATACACATCAGGTGAGTCACGGAGAGAAGTTTGCTGTTTGATCTGAATAGATTTTTAGAGAGCAGGTTCGACTGTACGTAGGCCATCCAGCTGACAGGTGTAGCTGATATAACAGCATCAGCACCACACAGGTGTGTGCCTTGGGATGACACAGTGACACAGGTGTCACAAGTTTTAATGGACCGTGCCATTTGCTGCTGATATCCACCAGAGTTGCTGTCTGTGAGCTGAATGTTTATTTTACAACAATAAGCTGTCTCCAATGTTGCTTTCAATAATTTGGCAGTACATCCAACCATTGCAGCAAAGTAAAGTAAAAGAGGGGTTTGAGTAATGATCAGAAAAGTGATTTTGAAGAATATTATGATGTCAAAGTTGACCTTTTGGATTTAAAATGTTAGAACTTCATCATAATATTCTATTACACATTTTATGTTTTTTTTTTTTTTTTAAGATTTTTTGGGGACTTTTTTGGCCTTTATTGGACAGGACAGCTAAGCAAAAGTGGGAGAGAGAGGGGATGACAGCCGCTACGGCAAGGACCGAGCCTTTGTACAAAGGGCAGCCAGTGGGCGCGCCATTCAGGTGAAATCTGAGCGTATGAATTCTCGAGTTATGGTCATAAACATGATTTGTAAGTTTACCATGACCTTGACCTTTGACATTCAGCCACCAGATTTTCCCTCAAGACCAAATTCAGATATCGTATTCAAGAGATTAAGGCATATTCAAGCTCCCAGTGACCTTGACCTTTGACCACCAAAATCTAATCAGCTCATCCTTGAGTCTAAGAGACCATTTGTGCCAAAATTGAGGGGAAAAAAATCCCTCAAGGTATCTTGAAATATTGTGTTTGTAAGAATGACACCTCAGGCCTCTGGCTTTGGTTATTGCCATCACGAAGGCATACAAACAGATCATGAATGAATGTGACAGAGAGCTCAAGGCATCGACCTGGCCTTCAAATTCCAATGATCTCAATCTGACCAAGTGTTTGTGGGACATGCGGGTACTTCGGAGGTACCCCCCATTAATAGGTCACATGATGCGATGACTACACACTTGTCAATAGGCATTGGCTCCCTCATGATGCAGCAGGCGCTACAAGAGGTGTTATTGCATCACAGCACTCTTCAAAAGTTGAGCAGATCATCTGGAAGTTTTGAATCCACAATTCCTCTTTGAAATTGAGGACTTCTACCTCTCAAAAATCCCTCATACGTAAAAGGGGCTTGCCTTTCCATTATTGCTCCATAACACGCCTATGTGGCCTTGGATTGGAAATAATGACAGCTAGTGCGGTGGCTGCAATAGAAATAAAGATACTGATGTTTCGCACATCCATCGCCATGTTTCTTGGAATGCTATGACCAGAGTAGAAGTCACAGAACATCACCCAATCAAAACTCAGTAATCTTGAAATTGTGTTTTATCGACATTTCAAACATATTGCTTAAGTTTTGTGCAAATCTGGGAAATCCTGTGGTGTGTGGTAGCAGGGAGATGGTGACCGAGCCTTTGTGTCCTCTGGGTTGTGACACGCGGTATCAGATTTAGATCTGTGAAATTTGGAGGCCAGGGTGATGCCTTAAGGTCCATGCCACGTTTCATCGGACCATTCCTAAGCAGTGTTTATTGGTGTGGCATAGTAACATCCTGGATGAGAGCTGAAACGGCAGAGCATGTATAATTTCCAACTGTCTTTCAAAAGCATTAGTTTTTTTCTGGCCTGAACCAAGAGAATTTGCATTATTAATTATATTAATCAAACAATATCATTTAATCAAAGAAAGACACGCCATAAGCATCCGTGTCATAACACCTGGAGAGAGTATTTAAACTGTGGATTTCCCTCTCAAAGACACCCTGCTACCTGCTACTGCTGCAAGTGCAACCTCACCTGATCATCATCAACACGGTAAGTCTCTCATTCCTGCCTGCCATCACTGCAACAGCTGATTTTACTCACATCTAGAGAAAATACTTTATCTTCTCTTTTACTGTTCACTTTAAGATTTTTTTTTAAATTTTGTATTCATATGTCACCAAATAACCTTGCTGTCAGTAGAATTTTTGCAAATGTTGAATTTGTAATTTAATGCATCACTTTTACAGATGGCATCAAGTCTTCTTTTCATTGTGGTCCTCTGTTTGACCACTGGACTGTGGACTGGAGCAAATGTAAGTGACAAGCACATTGATTTTGGAAAAATCTTTGGTGTTCTAACACCTAAACTGTAAAAGAAAACAAGTCCTACGAGAGCTCTTCCAGCCCAAAATCATGTTTTTAACACACAGTATAAATGCTTTATTGATATTTTGCAATAAAACAGTTTTACGAATAAAAGTCAACATCCTGACACTTCGTATTTTTTAATTTAAATCTGACAGATGAAGGCAAAACAGAGATGAATTTGATGCTAAACATTATGTCTTTATCTTCACAGGCGACATGTGGACTAGGTTAGTACCTCTCAGAACGGTGGGGGTGAAAAACTGCAGCTGCACTTTGTGACTGCACTTCTGGTTATTGATAAGACAACATTATTTTTTAACATTGCTCCTTGGTCAACAGCTGCTATTTGTTAGACTGTTTATAAAGAATGGGCTGAGTGAGAATATTCTCAGATATCCACGGGAAGCTTTGTGCATGATTGTCTTTCTAATCATCTACTATTGCTACCCAGATCACTGCTGCAAAGTTTGCCCTCAAGGTTGGGCTATGTTTGGGGAACGGTGTTACCAGTTCAACAACGTCAAGAAGACCTGGGCTGAAGCAGAGGTACATTTGAAAACACTGAAACACTATTATTTGTGACTTATGCTCTTAACGGGCCTTTCTTACAAGAATCACTAAGTGGTGAAAATTCTCATATCAGCATTTTTTAACAAGAGACACATTCAAACAGCTTCACAATTATCTGTGACTGAATCTGGCACTTCATTGGTCTTAAATACACAGACTTTTATTGTGGATTTGTTATTCGCATTAAAAAACGATTTACTAAGTGTTAAATACTAAGGAAACCCTTTTCTGTTGGTGCCCATGGTACAGTAATGTTGAAGCTAGGAATTTAACACAATGTAGCTTCATTCCCACTGCACAAAAACCCCACTAAAACCCGCTGACATCTGGCTTTTTAATGCGATGGGAATGTGTACTATGAGCACACCAGGGTCAAATGACTGCAGCAGACACGGGTTTTTCACTCTTTTTTTTTTTTTTTTTGCTCCTCACCTCTCCTTTATCAGCATTTCTGCACCACTATCGGTGGAAATCTGGCTTCCCTCGAAAGCGACGATGTCTACAAGGCCCTCAGAGAGGGGATTTTCAGAGTGTCTGCCGCACATACAAACACTTGGGTTGGAGGCTACGATTCATCACATGTGAGTCCACCTATTCTTTGTACATCTTTAAACTCATCTTTGACAAAAACATTCAAAGTTAAAACATAACTGAAATACATTTTAAATAAAAAATGAAATAAAGTAAAAGCTTTGTATTTAAAAAAACAATAATATTTTTTCCAGGAGGGTATTTGGCTGTGGAGCGATGGCAGAAAGTTTGACTTCAAAGGCTGGGCTGACGGCGAGCCCAACAACAGTGGTGGAGGAGAAAATTGCATGGAGATCAACTTTAAAGGTAAAACATTTAGCAGTAATGAAGACAGAGAAAATATCTTTTTTAACTGGTTATGTGATGTGATCTTACATAATAAATGCATTTTGTTTTATCCATACTATGGAATTTGTTATTTTCTTTTGGTTTTTTTTTTATTTCTTTTGTGTGTGTGTGTGTGTGTGTGTGTGTGTGTGTGTGTGTGTGTTTCTGCTTACATTTGCAACATTGAACACTGAAGTAGTTTGAGATTTTTAGATGAAAATCTATTGACAAAGTCAATGTGAAAATTTTTACAACTGGGCCTTCTGAAATGTTGCTATTGTTTGTCTACAGGAAAGGATTTTGTCAACGACATAAAGTGTAATCAGAAGAAAGCTTTTCTTTGTGCCAGAGACCCACAATAAGACATCTGACATGTCTGTCATTGTGAGGTCACATTCCCACTGATGATGTCACTTCCAATATGAAGTTGAGCCTCAACAACCTCACTGTTGGAAGATCTACTGACGTTTCTGATTTGATTTCAGTTGAATCAATCAATAAATATATTCTGTCCAGCAATCTGACTCACCTTGTTATTTCACCAACTCATCCACCAAAACTCTCTTAAAAACTGTTCACAATTATTTTCATTAAAATAAATAATATATAAATATGTATATATATATATATATATAAATATATATAAATAAATGATTATTCAGACTGTAGTTCCATATCAAGAAAGATAACATTTAAAATAATAACATCACACACAACCCAATAACAGTATATGCAGTCACAATGAAAAGATAAAGGAAAAGTCTTAAATGTGCCATTTGTGTGATATTTTATCGTTAGTGTTTGTTTAGTGTAAATATTGTTATTGCTTCGGGTAGGAGGTGTGTATCCCTAAAAAGATTTAATAAAAAAATATTTCTGCATAGGGATGGGGATAATTAATTTTTAATGATATGATGCCATTACTGAGACTCCTTAATGATCCAAGTCTCTTTGAATAACACATGACAAATACACTTTGCTATTATTTGATGTAAGAGATGATGTTAATATAAATGTTTAATTAGAACAATCTTGGCATCAGTAGTTTTAATTATGTATTATGAGATGATGTGTATGTATGTATATATGAATGTATGTGTATGTATATGCATATGTAAGTGTGCATGTTCATAATGAATATATATGTATTTGTGTGTATATGTGTATATATACTGTATATATGTGTATGTGTGTGCATATATATTTCATTTCTATTTATTGTTGTATTTTTGAGTTATGTTAAGTAAGGAAGCTTATGTACGTTTTTTAGTTACTTGAACAATGGAGAGGGGTGGAGATTTGACTGTGTCTTTTTTTCTTTATTCCTTTTAATTTTATGCACTATTCTTTTGATGGTTTGTATGTTTATGGACTTGGAAAGAGATCATGTTCGAAATAAACATTTCAATCACTCACTCAATTAATGATTAGAGCGTGTGAAAGGATGTTTAACAGGTGATAATTCCATCTCTACTATCCATTTTATATTGCTGGGAACAAATTTCTCACCCAAAAAACTGCATTTTTCAAGTTTCTCACCAAAAAATAATTTTCCTTTTTCTTGATGTGACATTTGAACACATCATGATGATATTTTATTTTACTAAGCTGACCTTTAACCCATCACATTCAAGCCTTATGCAGGCTTGTATATTTAGCTAAGTGGCTCCTCTCCTGTCCATTTCAACTTGGATTTCAACATTTGATTATTTTTTTTAACTGACGGGGCTTGCTACGAAGGCTGGGTGTGCTTCCCACTGCTGATGTGAGTGGATGATCATGAAGACTGTGCCAGCTGTACTGCAGCAGCAACAGTTGAAGGCATTTTTTAACCTGAAGACAGTCAGAGGTACAGTGTTTAGGTTTAATTTGATGCACAATGTTGATGCACTTGGCCATGGAGGTTGTGTTCTGCCACCACAGATAGCTAAGTATCTGAGCCTGCCTGTTGCAAAATTAACTTCTTTTAAAGGAGACACAGTGATGATGTTCAATTGCCCCACTCACTCTCACTCTCACACCCCAAACAAATGGGACGTGGGCATGGCATGACCCAGCTCACCACAACAATCCAATGAGAAACACGGATAACAACACACACACAGGTAATGTTACCTTATTCTCTGCCATTACTTGACTATATCTTCTTAATAGCAAACAGCTGTTTGGTGCTGTTAATGCTCTGAATAATCACAATACTGATAATACATTTTATAAATAAATACAAAGAAGTAGCAATAAAGTATGCAGATTATAAGATAAAACATGCAAAAAGATAAAAAAAAAAATAATAGACACACACACATACTAAAATTAACCAATGAATCGAAAACACTGTACAACTGAAAAGAACAATGGCGTCGAAGGATAAACTAGTCTTATATGGTTTACGATCTAAGGGAATGTCAGAGTGAAAAAACATGTTTCATTTTTACCTTTTCTTAAACATGTTTACAGAGTCTGACTGTCGAATATGTAGACGAATTTTTTCCATGGTTTTGGCGCATAGGCACTCAAGGCTGCTTTTTTTAGTTTTTGGGACTATAAGTAGTCCAGAGTCCGATAATCGAAGAGCACGATTACGGGTGTAACATGATAGACAGTCTGCTATGTATGAGGGTGACATATCGTTGAGAGCTTTAAAAATTATTGGGTGTACTTTAACCTTGAAATTAGGCAGCTATGGTCAGATACAGCAGTCAACAACTTGATTTATGACTATTTTAAGGCCGCAGGAGATCACCAGATCAAGAGTATGCCCCTTATTGTGTGTTGGCGCTGTATCATCCTGGCGTTACAGCGCCAGGATGTGAAATCCCCAACTAGAACTATATGGTTGTAGTTTATGGTACAGTTTGAAAGCATATCAGAGAATTAAGGGATTAAATCTGTATTATGTTTAGGTGGTCAATAAATGTTCAGCAGCAAAGTTGGTGTCTTACCTAGTGTCTGAGTCACAAGATATTCAAATGCATAATTTTTCCGAGGTCTATATTTTTGTAACTGATGTTTTTTGCATAGATGTTGCATAGAACATGAATGTGAATGCAAAGAACACCTTTATCGGGTTGTAAAATGTACAAATAGAAAGAGACAGATTGCTTAACGGGATTATCGGTTTATTGAATCAACTGAAACGAAATCAGAACTGTCAATACATCTTCTTGCAGTGATGTCATCGAGGCTTGACACCCTGGTAGAAGTGACATCATCAGTGGGGATGTGACATCACCATGGCAAATGTGTCAGCACATGTTGGAGACTTTACAGCTTTATGCCACAAACGAAGGGCTTCGCTACATGACAGTTGACGTCATTGGGAGCACCTAAAGTTTAAAGAGTAACAAACAATTACAACTGCAGGGAGTGATTTTTTTAAAAAAATTACAGATTCAATATAACTTTCCGATATATACAGATGTACACCATTTCTATAAAACATGACAACCACTGACAGGTAAAGAGAACAACATCGATCATCTTGTGTGAATCCTACTTCCCAAACACATTTACAGAGCTCAAGGCATTGATCTGGCCTCCAAATTCCAAAGATCCCCATCTGTTTGAGTATCTGTGGGACGTGGTGGTACCAAAGATGTTCTAGGTCAGAGGCCCGACTGTGGACTGGACTTGGCTCTGATCTGTTGGGGCATGGATGCAAGACCTCTATAGGCACCAAGGCTTTGGTGGTTCTTTTGAGTCCTGTGGGTTGTCAGTGTACTGGTAAGTCCCACTGATCGGATAGGGATCTAGAGAATTTAGAGGCCAGGTCAATGCCATCTCTGCACAGTGTTTCGGGTGTGGCATAGTGCATTGACTTGCTGGGTGGACCACTGCAATCAGGGGAATTGTTAGAACCATGAGGAGGGGTACTTGGTCTGCAAAAATGTTTGAGTGGGTGGTGCATCTCAAGTAGCATCTGTATGAATGCCAAGACCCAAAGATTCCCAGCAGAGCAATGCATTGTAACAAAGTCATCAATGTTATTTCCTTAATCTGTCATTGATTTTAATGTTTTTACTGATGGGTGTACTGCAGAAAACCAGTGCGTACCATTCCAGTTCAACTCCAGGCAGTGCTCGCTTTTGCTGCTGCCACCGTTGCTTGGCTGCCCTTTACCCCAAATACCCTTGTAGTCAAATGGGGATCCATTACTCCACAACCAAACGCCCTCCTGAAAGACAGATTGAAAGGTCAGTTCAGTCCAATCACAAAAAAAAAAAAAATTCCATCATCTGGTCCAAATTATACCGGACTCTCAATGCAACTACCAAATCATACCATCTACCATAATATTTATTGTTTAAATACTCACCTTTACAGTGTCATGGCCTCCAACGAAAGTTTGGTCATTTCTGTTGGTCGCTGTGAAGATCAGGTTTTCGACAAAGTGCAATTCCTCTTTGTTGTGAATGGATGCCAGGTTTCCACCTTGACCAATGCAGAAACGCTAACAAGACAACGTGTGAAGTGAAAAAGATCAATAAAGTGAGAGAAAATCACTAAGAGATGGAATGAGTTAAATGAGAACAGCCTCGCTTCTTTTACTGAGCGGTTTTTGTAAGAACAACAGGTTTAAACGAGACCTACTACACCCTGTTACAGTCGGTCACTGGCTTCAAACACTCTGCTAACATATATGTAGCTACATGCTTACATCACCAAAATATAAAAACCTGGTTGTCAGTGTTTTGAATTTCTCACAGATGGTATGATGAAAATAACGTGTTTTAGACCATTCAAGCATGTTAACATGCAGCAAAAACCTGAAAATGAGCATAAGCCTATGTTTAAATACAGTTTGACAGTCACAACTCATATTGTTGCATTTCGTACCTCTGCATCAGCCCAGTCTTTTTTGGCATGGTTGTACTTGTAACAGTTATCCCTAAACCCAGTCCAGCCATCGGGGCACTGCTTGCAATCGTCACAGCAAAAGTCTAAAACACAGTTGTAGATGATCAGAAGAGTAGCACAAAGATTGTTTCATCAGGAAGACAGTGGATTTTGTCCCCCTACCACTGACACTAAAAGTGCAGTAAGAAGGGATCTGTTAATGGCCAGTATGAACAGGAATAATGATAACAGAAGGTCAAATCAGTTTCAGTGCTCCTTTGGGCTCCCAAATATTGTTCTAAGACAGAACTTGTAAACCTATCCTTTAACAGGGTTCATGCAGCTAAAGGCAAGATGGATTTAAGACTTTTTTAATGACACGTGGACTTAAGTTTAAGACCAATTTTCTATAATCAAAATTAAAGGACCTTTTTTTTTCATTTTGCCCAAATGTTTACTGTAACATAAAACAGTTTTTTTTGTCGAGTTAAAAAGTAAGATTGTCTATGTCAAATGTTGAAAAAACAACTCTTTTTAGAGCTGAACAAATGAAATATATAACATATTGCATTATTATTAAAGTATCTATTTGGTTTACATTAAAAGTGGGAAATATCTGTTATTTCAGGCTGGTTTTCTGGGTAATTTTATGTTTTTCAGTCTGCATGTGAGATTCCACTGCTTGGACTCCCATCGAGACAAGCTTAACAAAAGAGGTGTATCTATGTAGTGAACAAAAAAATAGATGTTACCAATTATTTTGTGATTTTACGATGCAATGTCAGAAAAAAAAATGTCAGAGCATTTTAAGACTTTTGCTTTAAGTCAATTTAATAACAATTAAGGCCTTATTTAAGATTAATAAATTAAATGCCTTTTAAGAGCTTTTAAGGATCTGCAGGAACAATGTCTAACTAAAGTGCCTGAAGACAAATCAGTTAAGCTGTGTTTGTCTTCTCAGGAGAGCTGCACTCTTTAAAATAATCCATTTGAAAACTATATAACTGCAACAGCAATCACAAAGTGCCAGCTGCTGCATTATGACCATCCACCTCCTGAATCTGAGAGGTACCAACCATCAGACTGCGCCTGTGAACAAAAATGAAAACGTAATAAGTACTGGACCTGAAATTGTCTCTTTTTCTAATTTTAGACTTGAGCTTTATGTGCATTTCATTGTGTATTATCCACATTATTCGCTGTATTTTATTGCGTTGGTAGTTATTGTGAAGAAAAATGACAAGCTATGCTGAAAACGTGACGATGGGCTCAGAGACATGCTACTAGTGTTTACAGTTTAGCAGTTGTAGCACCAATATTTTTCTATATTAAATGTATATTTTACTTACATTGGCTCCGATCCACAGTCCACTGGCCAAACAGAAGACCGCAATTAAAAAAAGACTTGATGCCATCTGTTTAAAGACGCAGTATATTAATTCAGTACAGCACCACAGGAAAGTATATGAGTTGTCTAAAAGGGTACTCAAAATACAAAATTAACATTTAAAAAAAAATGTTTTACAGCAATGTTATTATTATTTAAAAACAGATATTTATAAAATATTATTTGATGATGGAAGAAGATAAATTCTTTTTTAAAAGTCTGCATGTTTTTCAGAAACCCGACATTGTTTGTAATGTAAAAATGAACAGATGAAATGTCTTTTCCATATTTACATGAAGACAAACTGTAAAACATTTTCAGAAACAAGACTCAAAGAAATATACATTAAAGGAAGATTTTCCCTTGTTGTGAACACTAATTTTAACAATTAAAAGATGAAAAGTCTTTTCTGTAGATACAAATAAAAACAGCTGATGCCACAGTGAAAGGCAGGAGTGAGAGCCTTACCTTGTGATGATCAGGTGAGGTTGCTCTTGCAGGAGTAGCAGGTAGCAGGATGTCTTTGAGAGGGACACCCACAGTTTATATACCTTTTCTGGGTTGTTGGACTCAGAAACCTGCGACGTGTCTTTCCTTGATTAAATGATACTGTTTAATTATTGTAATTAATGAGTAATCTCTTGGCTCAGACTTTACAGTCTCAACAGAATGGACCTGAAACAGAGTTGTGAACTTAGAAAAGGGCACACAAATGATATGTGACCCCAGGGAAGGGAGAAGTCAAATTCGGCAGGCGTGCTCATATATCCGCCTTCATCAAACTTCGTCCTGCCTCCAGCTCTTGACGTGATGTGATAAGGGAAAAAACTATTTTCTAACAAGCATTGCACTTGGTGAATTCCTCCCATTTGTAAATGCAATATTACGCCAATATGGTGGTGCTGTATCATAATCAACACAGTGCACCAAGAAAGGCTCTGTCGGAATTGCCAAAGTGGAAGATAAGAGCCATCTATTTCAGACCACAGTAAATAAAATTTAAAAAATGTTACAGAATTACTGTATATTAATTAATAGGCACTTCGAAAATGTTTTTCTTTCTTTTCTTACGCATTCTTTTTCTTGTTTTTTTGTTTTGTATTTTAACCAATTTTCAGGTAATTTTTTGTATGATTGACTAATTTCTTGCTAATTTTTAGGTAATTTCTCTTCTGTTGCTTATTACCTTCTTTCCTTGTCTTTGTAAGACCCTTTGAAACTTTGCTCAAGTTTAAAAGGCGAAGTGAGAGACCTTCACCACCTTGACTCTGCTCGTGATAGTGGATCTACACTGAAGTTGTTTGTCACTTATAAAAATGCAACACAGAGACGAGCTCTGCTATACCTCTCATGTATACAATATTCAATGTTATTACATACTGTATGTAAGTTATCAGGTTCATTTTTATTATCTTTTTTGATTCCTCAATCATTTGCCACATTTTACAGTTGACCTCTATGGCTGCAGGTAAATGATCAGAACTGAAAACCATGTGAAAGACACCGGGTGGATATTGTGCGTGCAGCTGAAGGTAAACTGGCAGATGCCTCTCTTGTACAAATCTCCCAGGGGTGTTGAATTAAAATGGTTCTGTTTGACTTTGAACCAGAGAATCAGCATGACTCAATTGGCCAGCAGCAGTGCCGTCCTTAAAGTAGAACCACGCCCATTATTCCCAGGGTCTATGACATGCCATGTCTGGAGCTGCTCCATAGGTAATGAACTGGGAAGGATGTATATGACACTAAGAGCAATCAGAGGAATATCCTGAGTATACAGAAACATTTTCCTTTCAGAACTGAGAACACTACAAGAGAAAAAAGCTCATTTTGGCATAAAGAAAGGAAATGGTTGTATGTCTCTGTGCACCAGTCAAGTTTCTCTTTCTGTTTACATCTTTGTCTGTGAAAACATGGATGCTCCACACACATCTTCTCTCGGGCAGCACAATTGATCCATACACTCAGCACAGTTTCAAGATTACTGTCACCACTGCAGTATCTGACCAAATATAATATAAATAAAATCTCACCACTTTATCGTGTTATTCCATTAAAAATCTGACATTTTGTCATAAGCTTAACTGTGCGTTCACACCAAATGTGAAAAAAATAATAATTTCACGTCACGTTATTCGCTCATATTAGGTTGCTTGTTTATTTCTGGAGCATTTGGAAACTCGCAAAAATTGCTTACGTTAGCATGGAGAGGCAGTTAACAGCTAACGTGGTTAGCAGTGAAATACAACAGAAAGTTGGATGTAAACAGGCTCCGTACTCTGAAGCAGAGTGAACCAAGACACACTCTTCACAGCACATTACATGCACAGACACAGGTGTATTTTCAGCGCTTACCATGTAACTTTATAGGTTTGCTCACGGATCACGATCAGGTCCACATTTGTTCTGTCTCTGAGAAGTCCTGATGCTGAATGTAGCTCCCGTGTCTCAGTAATGTCAGGAATCAATTGGCAGACTATGGCAACACAGCCCCACGCAAAATTTTTGCGAAGTGTAATGAAGTGTCAAAATTTACATTTTCGCGTCCATCACGTCCATCGCATCCTTTAAGCCGCGTCCTTTGCGCCGCCTGGCCCGAATTCACATCTGTCCACGTCTTTGCATTGACTCTGAATGGAAGCACACAGTACTAAGTGCTTGTGCCATGTCCGGTGTGGATGTACAGTAAGAATTCTTGAGTTGTGGCCAGAGAAAGGTCATAGTGAGCTTGATCTTTGTCCACCAAATTCTAATCCCTTTCTTCCTCAGTACAAGTGATTAGAAGAAGAAATTCCCTTAAGGAGTCCTGAGGTATCACCTTCATAAGTATGAGACAGACAAAGTCACAGTGACCTTGACCTTTGTCCACCAAAATCTAATCAGTTCATCTTTGAGTTCAACTGGACATTTTTGCCAAATTTAAAGGAACTCCCTTAAGACGTTGGTGATATATTGCTTTCATAAGGTTAAGAAGGGTACAAGGTCACACTGACCTTCGACCTACGACGACCCAAATCTAATCAGTTCATCGTTGAGTCCAAGTTGATTTTTGTGGCAAATTTGACTAAAATTCCTTTTGGTGTTCTTGAGATATTGCAATCACAAGAATGAGACAGATAAGGCCACAATGACCTTGACCTTTGACTTTTAAACACCAAAACCTAATCAGTTCATTGTTGAAATTTAAAGAAATTCCTTGAAGTGTTTTTGAGATATCACATTCACAAGAATAGGAGGTTATACTTACTTACAGACAACCTAAAAACATATGAACAAAATCAGTCGTCTAGTAGTTGTAGTGTGCACCAGCTCCAGACTTTATTCGTGAGGACATCACAAGTTTAAGACTTATTTCTGCGGTTACTAGTGTTGAGAAAGAGTCACTCATGTTCACAAATATTGATCAAACTTTCTTGGGCCAAGGAAATAAATATTTGTATTCTTATGTTAGGTGGTGTTCTCCTTTAACAGAATTAGACGAATTTCTGTTTTACACAAAATGGACAAGAGGGCATGGACAGCCTGTCCACATACTTATGTGTACTTTTGGTCTGAGGCTACTGTTCATGGTTTTGACTTTTGACTAAGGCAGAAAAGAAAAATGCACAAAATCTCTCGGGGGTGTTTGATTAAGATGATTCTGTTTGATGTCGAACATCCTGGTTGACAATGAAGAGAACAGGCCGGCAGCAGTGCTATACCTGCTGTGTCATCTTGTTTTTTCCAGCTTCACCTGTGAATCATCTTTTTAGTGAAAAACATTGTTTCCTATGTGACTCAAGTAAATGAAGATAAATGACAGTGACAAACTGGTGCTATTTCAACCCCAACAAGAATGAAAACCTGTATATAATGTGACACCATCGAATGAGACCTAATCTTCATTAAATTGCAGGATTAAACATATCGTCCAGAGCTGGGTCTGACAGTCTGGTTTTACTCGCCTCTGCAGCAGCTGCACCTCTAATCAAATCCATCGATCTGATCAGCTTAAATCGATCTAACTAAAAACTTATTTATTCTTCACCCCACATCTCAAACTCAACAAACTGCTGCTGCTCCACAGCTGCCATTATTTTTAACCAATGAAAGTGAAAAAAAAAAAAAAAAAGCTAGAGAAGCTTCCACTTGAATGCTTTCTACACCTCGAGTTTACTAATCAAGGTGTCAGGGCTCACTTAAACTGGTAAACACAAATATATCAGTATTTTCTGCGCATCCACGCCACAACAACAACAGATAAAGCGAACATGAAATTATACTGTCATTGCACTAAGTCTAAAAATTGATCCATTATCCACCCAGCCACTAAAACTCCACAAACTGCTGCTGAGGGAACAAAAACTTCATGAAAACTTTTGCCTACACTGTGTTCACAGACCCGCAAAAACCTCTGAAATTTGTATGGATCTGCCATGATTCTGGGTGTCTGGATCAACTCAGGACTTAGTCTCCACAGTCATCTGCTGGACCAGTCGCACAACTTCTATGTGTCAGTCATCTAGTACTATTCCCATCTACACTTTTACATTAGATCTCTGATCACAGCACTACTGTCGGTGTATAAAACATAACAGAGGTTTTATATCTTCTAAAACATCTGCAACTGGTAAAAATACATCTGAACTAGATTTACTTTAAGTTTTACATACAGAACCTATAAATGTATCATCATAACAATATTTCAGTGTTCAGGGTTGTGTGTTATTGACATGAATGACTACAATCACAACAAAGACTAAGGCGACACGAGCAAACAGGAACACTTTTGTCTCTGAGATTTACAACACAAATGCAGTTATCTCAGAATAAGTACAGCAAAAGTATTGTCGGTGTGATAGGTCATATACTAGTCATACTCATACTTTTTTTTT
Source organism: Plectropomus leopardus (assembly GCF_008729295.1). NCBI lineage: Eukaryota > Metazoa > Chordata > Actinopteri > Perciformes > Serranidae > Plectropomus > Plectropomus leopardus. The sequence goes on along the minus strand of NC_056470.1, from coordinate 34,763,818 downwards.
TTTTTTTACATATATTTTGTCACAGCTGAGCTTTAAGCATAGGTGAATTTAACACTTAAAACATACAATGGACGTTTAAAACATGAAGGACTTCATGAAAATAACTCTCTACTTGTAAAATGTTTGGAGAGTTAAAGATTAAATTATTATAGTCTATTTGAGTAAGAGTACAAAAATACAACATTAAATGGTCTGAAGTGCGTCTTTTACATGAGAGTACGTTTATAGAAATACTGGTATCAAGAATTGAAAGGAGTTCAAGTTTCTGAAATAAAGAATATTACCCTAATGATCATTTTTGACAGTGTCGAAAATGTCTCTGTCCTCTGTTACACTGTGTCAAATGGTGTTGACAATCAACACCACTGCAACTTAATTTAGGACCATCTTCACTTAAGTCACACCCAGGAACTCCTATTTGTCTTACATTTCTCCACTTCTGGTGTCAAAGTATTGAGAATATGAGAAGTGTGAGAGCGACCTGCTGTGTCAGTTAAATGACTTTAAACAAACAGCTCTGAGGGTTTACTTATGATGACACTGTTTAACTATCAATCCTCTCCCTGAATCAGCCACGCCATGTATAAATGTTCTAATGGAGAAAACAAAACCTCAAGTTCAGTCATGATGAATCAATATTCTCAAAGCAGGGGTGGGACGAAGTTGTTCTCTAAAGTGTGAGTGTTGCTAGAGCTCTCTGTCTTCAAGACTTTCTTTATTCTACATGCATGTTGGAATTTGGTGAAGTTGTGCCAGAAATCCCCACTCTACTTCTACACTGCCACATCTTGCCTGCAGCTCCCTATATCAAAGAGTACTGCGAAAGTCAAGTGCGCTCTCTCCACAGCTAAAAAAAAAGGACCAAGCGTCCCCAGAAGCATACTGCACAACACACAGAATAGTAAAAAAAACAACTCAGACTGATGATTCAAATCACAGACTTCAAAGGAGCAGCCCTTACACTGACATATATTAAAAACTAAAAGTTATTAATTTAACTTTGGGGACATTTATTTAAACAAAAGTACAATGAGCTCATAAGCACAGCATTAGTTTTCTGATTATTTTTTTGTTATATTTTCAGCTCTCATTTCTATTTGCTCTTTGAAAATGCACCTAGTATTTCTCCACAAATGCAGAGATGCTCATCAAGTTTGCACTTACATTCCCTTAAAAGCTCAGATTGCTCTTTTGTTATTAAACAATGAAGTGGTTCATTAAACTGCATGTTACATTTTTACAGTGTTTGGTCATTTCCGCATTTCCGGAGCTATAGTTACCGCTTCATGGTTGTATGCCTCCGCCAACCAGTCAAGTTGAAATTACAGTTTACATGCATGTCTGTTCAGAATCATATGCCATCATGATAGTCGAACATGCTTCAATGTGGATGTCGCTGCAAAGAAGCTACATATTCCAAAACATGGAGGCTTCACACATCAGCACAGTAGATCTGTACTAGCAGTACATTTTCAAGGTTAGTGTCACCAATTCAATATCTGATCAAATGTCTCCCTTCCTGTTCCTGAGATATGACGCTCCATAATGGCCAGAAAGTGTTCTGCAGAACACTGTAATGTCGCGGTGAAGTTGACCTTTGAGATATAAAATGTCAGCACCTCATCATTTTATCCAATTAGACTTCTGTGTAAAACTCTGTCACAAAATTTAGTGCATGAATTCTTGAGTAATGGCAAAAAACATGTTTTGTGACAGCGGCCTTGACCTTTGAGCACTAAAATCCATTAAGTTCATTGTTGAGTCCAAATGGACGTCTGGTCCAAAGTTAAAGAAAAGGCATTCCTGATATACCTCGTTCAGGAGAACAGGAATTAAAAAGTATATGCTCATCAGGGAAGGGGTTCTGGTAGAAATCTTGGGCAAATAAAACCACAGAATGAGCAGGGTTGGGTAGCAAAACTCAAGTTCCCCTGCCCCCTGCTTGTCATCCCATTAAACAAGTGAAGGGAATTAGCCAAAAAGTTAGCAAGATAAGTTAAGCCTCCCACTGGAACCTGACCAGGCTCACTTAAGCTGGGCTGTTAGGGTTCATTATACAACAGTTAGATCAAACCAAGCAATTTGATTGATTGAGAGGTGTTCCACATGTGTATACAGTACAACAGCACCGGGACTTTTAACTTCTCATGTATCACTCCACCGTGTAGCTGCTCTAAACCGTTAATTGGGCAAACATTAACGGTCGATACTTATCTAACGTTACAGTAGATTGCATCAACATTTGAAGAACTCCCCTCTTACTGGTAGCATCGCTCAAAAACTACCTGAGCAGATTTCGCCTGATGCAAAAGCCCTCGACCTGCAGACCAGGAGGGAGCAGCTGCTACAGCCAGCTTTTGGTAAACCGCCGTTCATTGGGAGTACAACAGCTGTCACAGATGTTAGAAGGATGTGCAATGAGTCAGGGACACACTCATCTCTCACCAACCACAGCCTGAGAGACACTGCAGTGTTTCCCTTATTACACATACAGTATAAACACTTATTTACACAGCGGCATGTCATTTCTGTCTCTACATGGTCGTGCATTAACAACTCCTCTTTGCTCTCTGTATCACGCATGGTGGAGTTCTGCCCCCAATGTGCGCACGCACACACGCGCGCGCACACACACGTGTATGCACACACTGGCGAGCACACTCCCACCAGCGGACAGAGAGCGCGCGTCAAAAATATGTCGCCTCAACCACCGGAAAAGCATAAAAAATATCTGCGTTTTTCACCGTCTCCCACGGTGGTGAAGATGGCAACACTCGCTCTCCTGAGAGTAAGTTGGAGTTGCTCTCCTGAAGTACAGAAAAGAGCCAAAGCAGCAAAAAGACAGACTGTAGTCACAAAAGCTGCACACTTTGTGATAATTGTCATAAAGAAATGTGCCGATGTTTAGTTCAATGTACAATTCAAATAATTGTTCAGTTGTTATATTAACTGCTGTCATTAAAAGAAACACCATGATTCCTTTCAGTGGTTTTGTCTGTGTCCATACAGTACTTTTTTTTTTGCACAGATGCCACACCAATCAAGTGCCTGATTGGCAAAGACAAAGCAGTGAAAGCAGCATTGAAAACAGTTGACATGACATCCGAATCACCATTTGCAAGACAAAGAAAAACAAAAAAGAATGGGGAAATGAACTTAAGCCAAAGGATAAATTCAGACTCAATGATGTATTGTATTTTGTTTTTGTTTCCATTTTGTGTAATGTCAGTAGGCCCTATTGTTCTCTGACATGCGGATGATATTTTCCATTCCAGGGCCAAAGGATCATGACAAGGTATAAAAACCCTGACTGGTCGTCTCCTCATCTGCTCTGACTCGTCACTACATCTAAAGGTAATATTTCAGAGGTTTCTACTTCCCTGCAAAATACTTTTTGTGTTTTTCAAAGGTTTTTGTAAGAACCTTATATGTATATTCTCAATGATTTCTTTATACTCTGTGTCTGTTTTTTGTTTGTTTTAATGAATAAAGATCTCTATATGCTCTGGATAATATGAGTTCATTTATTATGTCTGATTTCTTTTCACAGATGGCAGCAGGTTTTTACTTGGTGTGCTTCCTCTCTGTGGCTGGCGGACTGTTGATTGCAGGAACTGTAAGTTGCCTTTGATTTATTTTTTTTTATCCTTTGGTTGTGACAAGAAACCACTGTAAGTCACCTAGTATGTAAATATTTACTCTGTTTGCTGTTCGGCCTCCGCAGAAAGAAAACAAAACTTCATTGTGTATATGCTATTGAAAGGCATACTTCCTTATGTAAAAAAAAAAAAAAAGTCAAAATGTACCTTGTACAATAAATCCTATGTCTTCTGATGCACAATAAACCAAGAGTTAAATGAAGGTTTGAGCAAAGGTCAGTTGTTCCTGATGAAGGACAGTATTGAGAACAGATAGGGTTTCAAAATTTACTGAAGATGCAGATTATTTTGATTTGATTTAGATATGTCTAATGTCAGGAGCCTCTTTTTTTCTTTTTCTTTATAACAAAACACACCTAAGTTTTACTCTTCCATAATGCGGGGAAAATGCAAAGTGCAAAGTCCAAGCTGATAAATGTGTTGTTCATGTTTTCAGATGTCTGCCCCTCTTAAAAGTAAGTAACTGAATTTTCTTCAAGATTTGTTTGTATGTATAAAACATTTTTTATAGCAGATAACAGGGTTAGGCTTGTGTGAAATGTTTCAAACCTGTTTTATATTAAGCCAAAACTGGACTGGACCTATTCACTGAATTTTATCAGCTATCTTACATGATTCAGCAGTCAATCCTAAGAGGAACATAATGACACCGTGTCCCCACAGAACATGAGTGTCCAACTATCACGTAGCATATCATATGTGTGTGTTTTTCTACAGTAGAAAAGGGTCTGTTTTTGGGCCTGATCTGAGCTCTACTTTGTGATAAACTGGAACACCAGCTGTGAGTCAGACCTCATCACCCAGCATCAGTGCTGGACCTCACTAACTTCTTCCTAACATGACGACTGTGTTGCAGTTGCTTGCTGTCCTGCCGGTTGGACTCCATTTGGACATCGCTGTTTCATTTTCTTCCACGAGGCAAGGGAATGGATATTTGGAGAGGTACTTGACAGTGCAAAAAAGGTTACTGTAATTGTGATGATTCACTGCACTTTTGTTGCATTTTGTTCAGCCTGTCTCTTGCCCTTACTTCGGTATGACGTTAATACATAAACTATGTTGCAAATTTATTAGGTTCACTTCTCAAAAATGAATGCAGCCTAATACAATAGTCCCATAATAAATCCCACCTTTATTCTGGTTATCACATCACATCACATCACATCACATCACATCACTCGTTTAGAGAATCAATCAACATATCATTATGGTCTCATTCTGGAGGCTGCTGTTTGCGGTGGTGAAAAACTGTATTTTGTTAAACAGCTTTCTATTATTTAGTCCTCTCAATTTATAAATAAAGGTGGGCTAAATAACAGAAACACCTCTCTGTGTAAAGCTATGTCTCTCTCTCCTGCTCTGTCTCTCTCTCTACTCCCCCCCCCCACTTCATTATCAGCATGTATGCCGTTCACTCGGTGGGAATCTGGCCTCAATCCACACTCCTGAGGAAAATGCCTTCCTCGGTGATTATATTGAAAAAGTGGCTGGCTCCCGTGTACATACTTGGATCGGGGGCACTGATGAGGCACAAGTGAGATATACAAACACACAGCACACGGGATCTGATGCAGCTATCTCCTGAGATGTTACCTGTTGCTACATGGGGAATTCACACTACGAAGTACGAATATTAATTTTCTTTTAGAGAGTTGGAGGAGAAGAGCGATCCCACTCTCATGTCTGTACATTAAGCACACAGCCTGAGACCAGCCAGGATAAGCCTAGCTTAATACAATTTCCCTATGTGGAACCTCGTTATGTTTTTTTTTCTGCGTCTGTGTTAACAGGTTAGCAAGCTGCGCTGTTCAGGAACAGCAAAGCTGCTGGGCATCTAGTCTTGCCAGTTTCTTCCACATGAAATGCATGGTTTTATGCATTTTTTCATGCATGTCAACACTGTCAGCTTCTGAGGACAGTGGGATTCTTAATTGTAAGAGGAAAGGTGTGAACAATTCTGGGGTTTAAGAACACATCATGAATCAGACGTAGATTTTTCTTAGGACTTTTCCGAAGGACAAATTTAAGAAAAAACTTAGGACGATATTGGTGAATGTAGGGATGGGTACCAAAACCTGGTACTAAACAGGCCTTAGTGCCAGATCAGTAAAGACTGGAGGATGGATAAGCACCAACATTTACAGTTCTGCTACTGGTATTGGAGATTTTAAGAAAGAATATTTCTTGTTTATTTAAGTAACATAACGTTGTCTTTTACAAGGTTTAGCTCTGACACACATTCACGCACTCTCTCTCACACACACACACACACACACAGCGTTGATACCAACACCGTTTGTTGCCACAAGTGCAACAACTGTTTTTATCGTTAGGGCAAAAACACAAGTGATCTTTTAAAACATCTAGCCAAAGTTAATAACATTCAGGCAGAGAAATGCGCAGTTTTCGACTGCATAGCTAGTAGTTCAGCTGAGCGGAAACACACTGTGACAACTAGTGGTAGAGACTATAGCCCCACACATACAGTATTTATACCGTCATATACCATTTACCCCACTGAAATTTCAGGAAGGTATGAAATATTACATACTGCTCAGCCCTAGTACAGAAGAATCAATACTGCAGAAAATAAATACTGAAACTACTGATAGTATTACAATAAATGACACATTCCCTCTTTCAGGAGGGAACGTGGCTGTGGACTGATGGCTCACCATTTAACTACCAATCCTGGAGTCCTGGGGAGCCTAATAACCTTGGACAAGAGCACTGCATTGAAATGAACTGGAGAGGTAAAAGTATTATTACTTGGCTTTGTGATGTAACTCTTTTGTGGCAAAGTAGGTTCTGAACAATACACTGTGCTGCCTGAGCATGTGTTGGTCATTTTTAGGTATACTAGGTATTGGTGATGCATGGGTCGACCCACAGCCTATGAGTCCTGCAGGATGACTCACGGGTTGGGCGGTTCGGATGAGCTTGTTGAAAACATTGCAGGTATCGGGCAGTGCGGGTCATAATGTGACCAAGCAACGTTCTGAGTAAATTGTTATAATTTACAGAAAGACTGCGCAATAATCCAGTTTACACCTTCTTCCACCCTCTCTATCTTTCTCTGTCACACAGCAAGCAGCTGTCTCATCAGCACTGCTATGCTCAGGCTCTCTGATTCAGCTTTTGACAAGGAAAATCTGACGTAAATCTGACATATTTAATTTCTCTGGTCATAATGATGTGTTAAAATATTTCACTCAGAAAAACATGCAAGCCTTACACGGTGTTCTTACAGCAAGCAAAAGCCTCTCTGCCCACACCGACTCCATTAAATATGCACTTACGTAACGTCATGTAAACAAACCACTGTATTGATCAGCTGTGAGCTCATGTAAACAAACCATTTAGGTTATCAGCTGTGCATTTGAGATCATATGCTTAAGACATAACCACTTAAGAGAGCAGTGACTACTTGCTGTCTTTCTGTCCTTTGTACTTTTTAAAACAGAAAACACAATTTTTTACTTGTGATATTTACTGGAAATGTGTAGCCAACAGCAAATAGATTTTTTACTGGAAACTTTCAGCTCCAGTTTGTAGTTTTGCGTTTCAGGTTCGGGTCATTGATTAATACACTTGTGTACAGGTCAGACAGGTAGGTTTGGCTCTCATGGCGGGTCAGATTTGGTCAGGTTTAAAAAAAAAACTGACCTGCTTATCACTATTATGTATACATATGTTGCATCTCTATTTTTAGGAATGCTTAACAGTCTTTTTTAAGATTTTTGTGGATAAGATCATTTACACAGAAATGTAAATACATCTTATCCACTAGATAGGTTTAAAAAAAAGCAATATAAAACATTTGAAAAGACTTTTGTGCTGTTATGACATATGTTGTTTTTAACCCCTCCTTACAGAGTACTTCTGGAACGACAACCAGTGTTACCATGAAAGAGCTTATCTTTGTGCCAAAGACCAGATCTAACTTCCACCTCCACAGTGACAACAGCAACAATGTTGGTTCTACTGACAGTTATTATCAAATCAAATACTTCTGTATTATAAAACTGTGATAAAAATCTTATTGCTATTAATTTAGATTTTTTTTAGTTTATAAATGCACAGAAAACTGCTTCACAACACTGATCAAAGTGGTATTCAAAACCTTGCTGTTTCAGTAGGACAAAATAATTATTTTTCATTTTCTTTCCATATTGTCATCCATCCATTTTCTTCTTTACTACACCGATTTAAACTTTTGAAAATATGTAATCAACCAGCCAATCAGAAATATATTAAACATCATTTTCATTGACTGCACATTTTTTGTGTGGACTTGATTCCTTGACTTTGGTATTCTGAAGTATTCACATTTGAAGCACTGAGTGAAAACAGTAAACTTAATAGGCAATCAAAGATGATTGATGAAAGATTTTTTATCATGTTAAAGTAAGGAGTAAACTGACCCTGACTTAATGACATATTTCATGGGTTAACCGTAACAATTCATCTATATAGTGAACACTCCAGGAAATCTGAGGTATAACCATCAGATGAATTTCTGGTATAAAAATGTTTTCTTCTCCTTCTTCTCCCTGAAATCATTGTTCTATTATTCTATTTATGAGATTTTAGGACATTTCTAGGATTTTAGGACATATGGGGTTTAGCTAGGACCTCTGTTAGGGGGTGCTGGAGATACTCCATTGGTACTTTTTTTGATAAACAAGCTAGATTCCACCACTGTACAACAGTCCGTCATTATGTGTCACATGACATTATGTTAACACCATATAAGCCAACAGAAAGCTTAAAGTCACTGCAGAGAGAGCAATAAACAATGTAATTCACATCACACAGATCACATATCGATCACATCAACCACTAAAAAACAAAGTCAGACTTGTGAAGTTTGTTACAGAGAAACCAGACCAAACATAGAAACCAATTAACACATATCCAGTCACAAAACAAGCCTCATACAGTAAATTAAGTACAGGTCCTACCTTTGGATGAGCTTCTCACTTTCTCGATCTCCAGCCTGATTTATAATGAAATCCTCCAATGTCATAACATTTTCCTCATCATATCTCCAGTCAAAAAACCCAGCAAACTGCTCTCTCAGGTGTTAGGTAGGGACAGGCAGCTGTAAAAAACAAATGCTGTCTGTTACAGGTGTTGTATCAAAGAGTGGTACCCCATCAAATAGTGTTTTCCCCCTGTTACTGTGTAGTGACCCCCTTAGTGGTTAGGTTTGTGAGGGGCACCGGTGCACAAGGACCAGGTAAGAAAAAATACTCTCTGTGTCTCTATAAAAAACATTTTTGGTTTTGTTTTGTTTGTTGTTTGTTTTTTGTTCCACATGTTCAGGAGGGACAGAGGAAGCACCAGTTATCAAGCTCCTAAGGTTTATCATTGTTTGGGTGCAATAATAAAAGGTGTAGTTTTTAAAATGACATATTAAATAAGATAAAATATAGCATATATATTAAAAAAAGAAAGAAAAGTAAAATAAATATTTTATAAAAACAGGGAGAGTGGGGCTAAATAGAAGAGGGGATAATGGAATAAAATAGAATTAAAAAAAAAATAAAATAATATCCTGAACACTTATATGTAAAATAAATTAGTGGGACAACTTTTTTTTAATGTGTATGCAACAAATTAAGTCATTCGAACTTATTTTCTTTAAGATTTAAAGGGAATTGTAAAGGGGTTAGGGTTGACCATAAAAGAAGGGGTAATATAATACAATATACTAACAATAATAATATCTAAAATATAATAAAGTTATATAAATAAAGTTATGTAAGTGCCAAACCACATTGTTTGGGTGCATTGATCAAAGTTGTTTTAATATGACAGTTATATAATATAAAAAATAGCATATAACATAAAATTTGTAAAATAAAATAGAGAGAATAAAAAAGAATAAGAATTATATAATATTATATAAAAACATATAATAATAATTACAAGTAATTTTAGTAATTAAAAATAATAAATAAACATATTTTTATTTTTTGAACATAAGAGGAGTGTTGATATAATATAATCATTTCAAATAATTATAGTAGTCAAAATATAATTCCATTGTTTTTAAATAGATAAAGGATATCTAAAATGCATAAATAGAATAGCCTTAAGTGAAAAGGGCTGTAAGTGTCAAACCGCATTGATCAAAATTGTAGTTTTATGATGACTGTTTCAATGGTATAAAATATAGCAGATAATGTCAAACATGTAAAATAAAAATTTCATCAAAATCAGGGGAGTGAGGGGAAATAGAAAAGTGGATATTAAAAATAGAGTAAATAATATATATTTTAGGAGGATACAAAAAAATTAAATACAACATCATATTTGAATGCGGAAAAACACTTACATTTCTGAAAAACACTAAAACACACATACAAGGGTATAAGGGTATAAGGGTCTATGGGTATAAGGGTGTAAGGGTCTGAGGGTCTAAGGGTGTAAGGGTCTGAGGGTATGAGGGTCTAAGGGTGTAAGGGTCTATGGGTCTAAGGGTGTAAGGGTCTATGGGTCTAAGGGTGTAAGGGTCTATGGGTCTAAGGGTGTAAGGGTCTATGGGTATAAGGGTGTAAGGGTGTAAGGGTATAAGGGTATAAGTGTATAAGGGTGTAAGGGTATAAGGGTATAAGGGTCTAAGGGTGTAAGGGTCTGAGGGTCTGAGGGTCTAAGGGTGGGTTAGAGAGGGGAAACAGTCGCCATGTTTGTTGCAGTTACCTGGTTTAAAGTTAACACCTCCGTCTTCTTCCTCTTCTCCTTTATGCTGTTCGTCTCACTGAAGTGTTTTCCATCGACTTTACAGAGCAAAACATCCCTCTGTCCTACCTAAAAATCGCTAAAACTGTCGGTGAAACTACACAGAAATGACCGTTTTCTTGCGGCTCACCGACAACCGTTACCGTGTCAACAGCTAGCCGTTACCGTAGTTAGCCGTTTAGCTTGTTAGCTCGTTATCTCGATTAATCCACCAGTTGTTGTTAGCCTTCAAATGAAATTGGTCTTATATAAGACAAACGTTTAAAATATAATACCACTGAAGGACAGGTGAACTTCTCGGTCACATTTTATGTAAATTCGCGGCGACGTCAGACAGGTAAAACCGCGAGACAACAACCGTGACGCAGCTTAGCTAGCAGTTCCACTTCCGCTCTGTCTTTTTTTTTCCAATTCAACTTTATTAATAAAAACGTAAAATAACACAAAGTCAGATTTCCTGACAGAGTAAAAGTTAAAAAAAAAAATAAAAATAAAGAAAAAAAGTCAGACTGCTTTTTAGATACATGCAGTGGAGAAATTAACAAAAAAAAAATATTTATTATGATGTAAGGTAGATAAACTTATGTTGTGATTTACATGTTTCAGAAACTTCATGATGGAAGAATTAAAAATAAATAAATAAAAATAGTACCTAGCAGGATCACAAGTTTTATTGTCAAATTTTAATGACTTAATATTTAATATCTTAATATTTTTCTTTCTTTTTTTACTAATTTTTATTTATTTTATATTTTTGTTCTACCTATTTTAGCTCTGCATCATCCCGCTGCAATTTTTTTATAACAAATAGCTCGCCCACTAATCCATCCTGCAGCTCATGTAAAGAATATCTGTGGTGACCCTGACATTGACAAAAACCTCTGATGACACTGATAATAACAATTATCAATCTGGATTTTCCTTCTTCTTTAAAAAAAAAAAAAAAATACATCAATGCTATAAAAATCTGAGTGAATGTTTCTGCACATTTCTTATGAAAACAAACTTCTGCATATTTATTGTACCCTTAAAAAAAAAAAACTTTTATCGTAAAATGTAAAAAAAAATACACAAGTATGAGTGGGAAAATAAACGTATATTTATCAGATCATGAACAAGGGTTGAGAGACATGAAAGATTTACAGGAATGTGAAAGGGCATGATTACAGGCGGCTGCATGAAGGACGATGATTCAGAATATTCAACTCAAATTTTATGTTACTTCTCATCTGTGTCACACATGTTTTTATTATGAAGACTATCTGGCTATACACTGCTATGGCTGTACAGGTAAATGGCAAAAGAACTGATCTATGTACAGCAGGACGTAAAGTTTCTGTTGTTGCAGTCAGAGCCACACAGACGAGGCCTCTGCTAAACTGCTGCTGCAAGCTGATGTCGACAGGAAGTGGTGTCTGCTCATTTTACAGCCATCAGAGGGAGTTGCACTGTCATTGTTTGTAAAAAGCAAGGTGTGCAAAACTCAAGACTGTTTTGGTAGTTTAAAATTCTGTACTGTTGAATTGTGTAACACTGGAGACAAATGATGGATGCACGATAAATGAGCAACACAAGAAACTCTATTTATCTTTTCTTGCAAAGTTGTTTGTTCAAGCATTAGAGCTCCATTTATGGTTAAAGCAAATGTCTCAAATTACCAAATAGTAAGTAAAGTAACACACAGGGATACACATCTGAGTGTTTGTGTTGGGCAGAGTGATTAAGTCAGCGGAAAAAGCATCACAAAGTGCCAGAGAAGCTCCAGAACAAGCAGAAACAAAATGCTTTACGAGAATCTTTTTTTTTTTTTTTTTTTTTAACTTTCATTGAGTTAATTTTCATACCAGCATCAGTTCAAATCAAAAATATCAAATATTCATTAATTTTCATAATTTTAATCCTTTAAATGCCAGGTTTGTGTCATGATGCCATTATACTACATGCAAAGTAAAAAAACATTATTATCACAGCCTGGGATATGTCAGTTATTTGCAGGAACATTGATTGTGATAGTGCAGTGCACCTTGTGAAAAAAGCATGTGTTTTCTCCATATGCACAATATTGTAAAAAAAAAAAAAATTAAAAATCATCAGGCACAAGCCCAGAATGACACCCATAAATAACACGTCATGTTTTTCTGCTTTGCTTAACAGTTTAAATGTAACAATTTAGTCTCCACAGTGTATTTTAGACTTATTGTAAGAGATGAGCTGGAAATTCACGCATTAAACAAAAAGCATGTAAAATGCGCCAAACAACCCCAAAGGGTGTTGACATTTTGACATCACATTGTGAAGCCTCATATCTGTGGGTTTTTTCACTGTGCACATAACAACATCATGTTTTCTTTTATTTAACTTTCCAAAACAAACTCTGACTCAAGAACATTAGATGAAGATAGATGCTTTATGTGCACATTGTGACTGTTACTCACTGGATTGTAGATTTCTTTTAAAAAAACTCAAAACCTTGTGGAGTGAGTCAGATATGAAAAAAATCACAAATATCCATGTAGTGAAGGAGAATGTATAGATCCTTTAAATGTCACAGTGACTGAGACAAGTGAAACTGGGTCACTCCCCTCTGATGCGTCTTTGCACAAACTCTGAATGGCTCTGGCTGCGTTTTCATGTAAGGCCTCCCTGTCGACAACAGGGGGCGACAAAAGCTCACAAATAATAAGACATGAAGAGAAAGGTTACATTTTACATAGCCCTCCTGTCCCATGCCTGTCTCATGTCAGGCCTACAGTACTGTTGTCAGGGTCGGTAAGGTTCCTCCTTAAGTGATACATATACATCCTGAAAAATAAAATAAAATGTGCACAAGAACGTCTTCACCCAAACATCATTTATAGAGTCCATGCTTCAACCTTTTCATTGTTCAGGTCAAATTTTGCAAATGGATCTCTGCGTGTTTACCCCCCAAAAAACAGAACTCTAAAAGCACAATAATCCACAAAACGTAGCATTTGGTTCCTTTGAGATTATTTTCCTCAAAACACAAACTCATTTAAAGGCAGATTAAGTGTTTGCATACATGATCACAAAGTTTCTTTTCATTCTCCTCCAGTTATTTTGTAACGCATCGACGCCTGCAGTCCCCTGACGTTCCTCCCGTAACCCTCCAACCCTGACTATTCTCCTGACGTTGATTTGATTGACAGCATGCAAATCAAAGACACTGTGTTGAACTGTCTCCACACAGCAGATGCTCAGCGGTGCTCCTCGGTTCACGTGGAGTCCAGTGAAGGTCACGACTGTTTGCAGTGACCCACCTCGTCTCGCTCGCCTCATAATTGGATTTTATAGTGGTGACATTTTAATTGCAGTCTTAACCTGGAAAACAATCCCATTTCATGGCCGGTTCCTCAGACTCAACGATGATGGGCAATAATAAAGAGTTATCGTGTAACAAGTTGTTTTTTTAATGCCATTATTGTCCTGTTTCTCTACCATTATCGTTACCCGCTGCAGCAATATCACCCCTGATTCTCTCTCTCTCTCTCACACACACACACACACACACACACACACACACACACACACACACACGCTGCTCTCAGAGCCATAAAAACTGCACTAGGCAAATTCTGCAAAGATAAAAACAGTCCATGTGTGTAAAAGAAAACCATCCTGTCAAGAGATAGTCTCCGCCCACAGGAAGTGATAAATTTAAAGTGACACTCAATCAGTTTTCAGTCCGACACATCCCAACTCGTCACATATCGCCGCTCTGTCAGTAGACTTTCACGTCTACATGTTACTTCATCCTCCTGCGTCTGCTGTTGATACTCAAGTACGCCGCCAACAACAGCACATTGTGGGATTAAAGCAAATTAGTTTTAACCCTTTGAAACTTCAGAAAATTGGTTTGATTTCTTTCCAGAACATTGCCGAGAAGGAAATTAGTGAATTAACATGCAGCTCAAAAACATAGAAAGAAATTGATTAAATGTTGCAAGAAAATTACATGAATATAGACAAAAAAAATACCTGAAAAAAAGAGAAATATATATAAAAATAGACATATAATTTTTTCTGCAACATGGTTGTAAATATGAAATTATTATGGCTACATATATAATTTTTTGGACATTTTTGCTGACTGCCTTTTTTCCAAATTTTTTGAAAGAAAATAAACCAATTTGCTCATGTTTCAAAGGGTTATGGAGCTCTTGAAAGGCGTTTAAAACCTGTTTTGACATAATTTTCTTTGCTCAAAGGGTTAAGCAACAAAAGCATGTGGTTAGGTTTGGTTTTTTTAGTTTAGTTTAGTTGCTCACAAATAAAAACTGCATAAAATCCAGATGAATAAAAACACAAAAAATGTGTCAGGAGAGGTAAAGAAGCCAGATCAACTTGAAAACAACAAACAAAATCAAAAACAAAGAAAAACAAACCTCCCAAATTAACACCTTGTTAGATTTAGGTAACAAAAGCGGGGGTTGGGTTTGGACAAACACATCCTGGCGTGTCTCAACATTAATACAGGAAGGGAACAGTGGGCTCCAAGGTGACAGTCCCAGGTTTGTTGGACCTTTAATCATAACACCATGACAAATTCTGTCTGGCCACGACACATGCTGACGCCCCCGGCGGCGTATCAATCCACCATGACGTGCAGCTTTTGGCATCGGTGTCTGACACCACAGTCAGTAACAAAGCGGCTGTATTTGACGACTTTGGGACGAGAACGAGGTGCTCGAACCTGAAGAAGCCTGATTCATAAAGTTTTCCACCCTCATCACGTTACTTTACCGAATTACAAACTGTTCACAAATGCTTTTCATCATTTCACGAAAGCATTTTACTTTTTCTATATCAAAGATAAATTAAAGATAGATACTGTCTTGTAATCATGGTAAAAAAAAAAGTTACCTAGTGCAGCTTTAACAAACCAAACAAATCTGCATCACATATGCTGAGAATGAGATCTGATCCCAAACTGTAAAATCTGACAAGTTGATTTTCTTAAAAAAAAATCCTAGAAAACCAATTTCCTTGAAAAATGTAAGTAAATATACTTATTACTATCATAGTTTTATTTTTACTTTATATCTAATTGTTAATTTTACTTGATATTTTGTTACATTTACATAATTTTGTGAAGTTGTTGCAACTTAAAAATGACTAGTTTAATTATATCATTATTTCTAAGTTTGAGCTACTTCAGTAAATACTAAGCATCTGAATTCTGCTACAAAGTCATATTTGTGTTTTCTTAAACATGTTAACAGCACTGAACTTGCAGAAATCCAAACCTCATAATTAGCAAAATCCTCTTTGTGATCATCAGATTAAGTCAGACTAACTTTGTCTCCCAGCTGGAAGTTGAAAACTTACCAATTTAATTAACATTTACAGTTATATTTACTTTCCTTTTTCAAGGTTGTCGGTTTCCAAGATTATCTTAAGTCAACTTGTCAGATTTTACAGTGCAGATCTTTCCCGTCCTGTTTTTCCATCGCAGTCTGTCGTCGCTCGGTTGTGTCTGCAGACCTCTGGTCTCACGTGTCGTACATTCAGGCCGGTCTACATTCCAACATCTTCTTGAAAGCCTTCCTGAAGCTGTCGTCCAGGAAGGCGTAGAGGAACGGGTTGAGGCAGGAGTTGGCATAGCTCAGGCTGGTTATGAAGTAGGAGATCCCGATCAGGAGCGGCGTGGTCCTCAGGTCCGTTGTCAGAGCCACGATGGTGCTGAGGTGGAACGGCGTCCAGCAGAACAAGCACACTGCCAAGACGATAAACACCATGATGGTGACTTTCTTCTTGGCCTTATCCAGCGCTTTGGCGTTGCTGTTGAGCCGCATGTTCCTCAGCTTGTAGAGCATCATGGTGTACAGGATGCAGATGGTTGAGACCGGAATGGCGAAGCCAAGGATGAGAGTGTAGATCCGGCTCGCTTTGAACCACAAACTCTCGGGGCTGGGGAAACTGAGCACGCAGCTCTTCCTCCCGTCATTGGGGTCTGTGTAGACGCCGGCGAAAACACTGAAAGGCATGACGATGAGGATAACGAGGATCCACACGCACAACGAGATGATTTTGGCTGCTCGGTAGGTGCGGTAAGGCATGCGCTTGGACCTCACCGTGGCCCAAACGACCAGGTAGCGGTCGATGCTCATAACTGTCAGGAAATAGATACTGGAGAAGATGTTGTAGTGGTCTATGCTGAGGATGACTTTGCACAAAACCTCGCCAAAAGGCCAGTAGTGCAGCAAGTGTTCGGCGATGTTGATCGGCAACACCAAGGTGAACAGATCATCTGCGATGGCCAAGTTCAGGATGAACATGTTGGTCACGGTTTTCATCTTGGGGGCTTTGAGGATCACGTAGATGACGGCCGTGTTGCCCGTCAGTCCCACAGCGCAGATCACAGAGTAGATGACCGGTAAAATGACATAAAGATCGGCGTAGAAGTAAAACTCGGCGGGCGGAGTGCAGTTCAGGTCAGTGCGGTTCCCTGAGTAGAAGTCCACCGAGTCGTTGCAGAGTGGCAGTGCACCGCCGGGCACTGACATGTTCTCCATGTTTGAAGAGAAGATTCTCAGTGCATTTTGAGCTAATGTACACCAAAATGAAAAATTAGGTTTTAAGAGTTTTTAAGTCATCCTTTCTTATAAATCTTCTCACAAAGGACACACCAGTCATTTATCAAGGGGACAAAAAAAGGTAGTTATGTACAGTTCAGCAAACAGGTCAAATTAAAGTGACCTTATCCTCCATTACTTCACCAGAAAGAAGCTCAGCCTCTTACTTGTATTTAAAGCAGCAGTTCCCAATCTGAGGTCCAGGGACCACCAACAAGTCACTGCGACGATAAAAGCAGTCCCACTAGTTAATTTAGAGTCATTGGTTCTTCTGTTGTTTCAGTTTTTGGGACGCGAGGAAGAGAAAGAATCATGCAAACTGTTCTCATGCACTCTTACCTCCCCAATTTACTGGACTGACACTTACAGACTGATGCAAGTAAACGCATACATTATAATCCTGCCAGATGGGTTTTCTTCGGAGAAAATGTCACCTTAGGAGAGTTCGTCCGTGGAACAATGTGGATCTGTTTGGCGTCCTTGTTGCGAAAACGCTCCAGACGCCACCCTTCATGCTCACTACACCAGCTGTCCACTTTCAGCTTTGTGTCAGGGTTTATTTTCCATTTCCAGCTCTTTAAAAACATCTGAAACTGGCTTTATCTCCACTCGGGTCCAGTTCTTCTCTCTGAAGTCCGCGTAAAAATCACATCCAGTCTGCCGATGCTGTCCTCACGCAAGATATTCTCCTCTGATTCTCTCCTCCTCTTTAGAAGAAGACTGAAATGAGTTTGAAAAGGTTGAACGTGTCCACGATAAGGTTAACGATGGTTATTTATGGTTTCGGGCGGCGATGTTTCCTCTCCGTGCTTCATGTGCGCTCTGGAGACCGCGCCAGGGTTAGGATTTACGCACGAGTAGCGCATGCTGAAATCTGGACAACAGAGAGATGTAGACGACAATTAGTTGCCTTGCATGCATTTGAAACATCACTGGAGACTGTGTGAATGTACTGCAGCAGGTGCAGCTTTTACTGTCAGCAGCCTGAAATCACTGAAAAAAAAAAAAGAAAATGTAAGTTTCAGGGCTCGACAGGCAAAACTAGATCAGACTTAGGTTTTTTTTTAATCTTAATAAATAATATATATCATAAATACAAATATTGACAATTGACAATTGACAAATTTAAGCCTTTAAAATCACGTTGGAAAGAGTTACGCACGCACCATAATTCCCTCTTGGAAGAAAAGTTGATTAACTAGCGTTTTTTGGTCCAGATTCATATCGTTTAAAGGTATAAAGAATATGAAAAAACACTCAACCATACAAGATTCTCTCCTCGAGTTAAAAAAAGATCTAAATGTGAGCTAAAAGACTCACAAGAATCAGTAAATAACAAGATTTTACACATATGCAAGTGCATAAAGTGAGTTCAGGTAGGTTTACCCTTCTGTGTCCCTGCTGAAGTGACTCTCCTCTGATCTCAACTGAGAGAGAGACGCGCTGCTCCTCAGCCTCTACTTCTCTCTGTCTCTCTCTCTCTCTGTCTCTCTGTCTCTCTCTGTCTCTGTCTCTCCCTCTCTCTCTCCCTCTTTCCCAGCGCCACAGACTGACGTCATTTCGAGATCCCCGTGTCAATCATTTGGTCAATGAGGCCAAAATAAACAGATAAATAAATAAGAGCGGTCTGTGAGGCTCGTGCTGGCCGGTTGAATCGATCTTGCTGGAGTGTCCTGCTCATGTAACAATAATTTTCTAATCTCCTTCTGTATGTGATGAACAAGACATTTAGACGATTACATAGGAAATCACATGTCCATCAAACTGATATTGAAACGGAAATATCTGATGTCTACATCCCCTTATTTTCTCGATATGTATGAGGTTTTAAAGTTTGGTGGCAGTTTTTACAGCTGATGGATGGGGTCAGCAAGGAAGCTCTGAGAGGCGAGGTGAAAAAAATAATGTGAGCAATGTTAGCAAAAGCTCTACTTTATCTTAGGAGATATTTTCTCCTAAATACAAGATTATCCACTATATTTCAGATATTATCTCCCACCCATAACATATTATTTCCTAAGTGCAGGATGTGATTCCCTGTGTCCAGGATGTTATCTCCGACAGATAAGATAAGATAAGATAAGATAAGATAAGATAAGATAAGATAAGATAAGATAAGATAATCCTTTATTAGCCACACATTGGGGAAATTTGCATTGTTAAAGCAGCAAGGTGTGCACAAGATAAGCACACAGACAGAACAATATAAATAGTAAAAACCAAGGTGCAATACTAAAAAAAACAAAACAAAACAAGGTGCAGAAGTAAAAACCAAGGTGCAAACTCAACAGTCAAAAAATATTTACATCAATTGCACATGGAAGATAATAATATCTCCTACATACTGGGTGTTATTTCCTTTAGTTTATCTGCTTAGAGGTTATTTTCTCCTGTGTGCAAGGTATTTTCTCCTGGGTATGAGGTATTATATCTTATGTAGGTGATATTATCTCCTGTGTATCAGATATTATTTGCTATGAACAGGATGTTTTCTACTGCAGAGGGGATATCTCCCACGTACAGAATGTTATTTTTTATGTACGGGATGCTATCTACATATGCCATATTATCTCCTGTGTATGGGATGTTTCAAGATATTATCTTGTACGAACAGAATGTTATCTCCCACATACAAAATATTATCTCCTATGTAGGAGATAATATCTCCTATGTACAAGATCTATGATGTGTACAGGATGTTATTTTCTTTTGTAAGAGATATTATCTCCTATATATGAAATATCATCTGCTATGTACAGGATGTAATCTCTTACATAAAGGATGTTATTTTGATTGTGCAGGATGTTATCTCCTGCATACAGAATGTTATCTCCCAAGTACAAGATATTATCTCCTATGTGTGGGATGTTATCTCCTACGTCGGTGCGAACGTCCCATACTTTAGGCTGAATTAAGCTGTTTTGAGAGTGAGAAAATCGTAAAGATTGACACTCTTGGTGCACGATACAAAGGTCATTAAAAGTTCAACCGAATGCAGCATAAACACCAGCTTTTACCTTCTCTGGGTTGTGTTACAAAATGACTTTTACAATTGACAAAATTTGACAAAATCTTTAGGTCTGGGTTCCTCATGAGGCATCAGAAAAGTTTGAACCACATACTTTAATCCCAGTTCATTCAGTGACGGAAAGATTCAAGTGAGGTAAGTCAGGCAGTCTGTCCGCAGGGAGACATTTTGACTTCTTCTGTACAAATCAAAAACTTCCCAGACCTCCTCTATGACATGTTAGATAGACAAAACTGTCAAACACACGAGTGCAAGTTTTTGTGAAAGTTTTAAACCTGGTCTTTACGGTGTGAAATTATCATCTGAAAATCTGGCAGACTGTGTGTCACACACCAAAAATGCAATATTGTTCCTGACAGCACCATCAGTGTGCTTTACTCATTCTTTAGTTTCCATCTCCTGATTTCCTCCTCTGTCATTTCTCTCTCCAGTGCTGACAGCCTGAAAATGAAAGATCATATAGGATTGATGCTTCAGTTTAACTCGAGCTGAATGCCTCCATTTATGCTCTCTCTTCCTTTGCCTTTCCTTTCCATGTATTTTCTTACTCCTGTTTTCTTTGTGTAGTATCTAAAGGGAATATTTTTGTACCTCTAAATCATCATTTTGGATACAATAATTTGCCAAAACATGAAAATTTAGCAAATTCTCATCCCAACCTCTTAAATATCGCTGCTTGGCCAGATGTTCATGTCTACAAATAACACACTGGATATCCTCTTGTGTCTGTTGTCGACGCTGTGGGACGACTTATCAGTTTACACCTGTTAAATGCATCGTGTCTTTTCGAAATACACTTCAGTTTTCACCAAAAACATAAGTACGTAAAACACTTCGTATTTACATTTATTTTTTTGTGCAACAAAAGAACATGGTAAGGTTTAGAAAGAAACTTCACGGTTTGGCTTCATACGGGAGGTGCTTAATTTGTGAAAAAATCCCTGACCTGTTTTGGAGTACCCCTTTCCCCTCATAAATAACAAACAGTGCCTAATCCTAACTAATGAGGGGGGCCTGCACAGTGACGAGCATGCACAGAACAACTAGTCCAGTTATAGTCCTACAAAGTTGTGCACAAAACGGAGGAAATCGACTTCCAAACTGCATTACCTTGTTGTGTTAGTCCGACTTCGAGATATTCGATTAAGTCCGATTTCAGTCAGAGTAACATGTTGTCCGTGTATTTTAAAAGTACAGTTTTAGTCAAACAAATGCAATAATTTAACTTTTTCGAACATCATGTAAACATACTGACTGTGATTCGAGGTGCTAGTTGACATTAGCTACATGAAACTTGAAGCTGCAGCTCGGGTCATCGGGAGGATAAACTATTTGCGTCATTTTCTCTCCATCTCTTTGCAGATTTTAGCTCGTGTTTTGTTCTGGTTATTCTCTTTTAGACTCACTTTAGACTCATTGTCCTTTTGCTTAAATTAACTGTCTACCTCAGCTGAAGTGTTTCATCTAACAGTAAATACTGACATTTTTAATTGAGCAGGTATTTATTATATGATAATTTTTTTTTCAGTGAAACGTAAATGTCTGCAGTATATGTTAAGTGTGTCGTAGTTTAGGTGAAGACAGTTTCCACTCTGAGGAGGAAAGCAGCGGTGAGGTTGAGCAAAAATAGCAGAACAGCGAGTGAGCTAGAGGTCAAAGCAAAGAAAAATAACGTGCTGCCGAGCTCGAGGCAGAGCTGTTGTTGAAAGAAAATTGTAAATCTCAAATATTGTGCTGAGGTGAGAGATCAGAGTGTGCAGGACGGGCGGCTTTATAGGAGGTGAAGAGAGGGGAGGAAAGTGGAAAGAGGAGGATTAAGAAAGAAGTGATTACTGAACACCAAGCGTGTGAAATCTCCGGTCTGACTGCCCTCTCCATGAATCCAGATGAAAGCGATGACCCTTTGTTGATTTCAAACCTTTAATCCACTTTAGGAGTGAAGAGGATAATGAGATTTAAAAGGAAGAAGGTTATGAGGAGGATTTATACACCTGAGGGCAACAGAGCAAAGAGCTGTTTTTTTTAACAAACTACCTATAACTTTCCAGCATGTGCTCACCATGAGGAAGTCAAACAACGCCGCGCGGTCAGTGGTTTCAGCGTCAGACACCGACACCAAACTCTGTTTACCTTCTGGGTTAACCCTACCGTCCCTTTCCACTGAATTGACTTCCATACTGAAGTTTATGAGTTGATTAGTTAGTTATGAGAGAATTTCACTAGTGTGTGTGTGTGTGTGAATGCTTTTCACGATATTATATGAGAGCATTCACACACACACACACACTCCTTCTCTCTCTGTCTGCTGGCAGCCATGTGCGATGCTTACTATGGTGTCATGCTGGGTCACCACGCCACACACACACACACACACACACACACACACACACACACACACACACACACACACACACACACACACACACACACAGAATCCACAGAAAGAACTCGTCCTGCTGACTCAGAGTGTGTTTGCCTTAATTTGATTGCTTACTTTAAATCTAAAAATGTCTCCATATTGACTGAACGGTCAACACAGGTCTAAAATATACTGCAGAACATAAGTGTGAAAGCACTTCTCACGTGTATCTTCCCTGCAGCTCCGAATAAATAAAATATGTTTTATGTGTTGAAGGTGGTGACAGTTCAAACACTGAAAGGTGCCGGTCTCAGTCTTAAAAGCCCTGTCAACATCCGCTGATGGATGGACTTCACTCCAACAGTCATGTAATACACTGACCTGCAGAGTGTGTGTTTGTGTGTGTGTGTGTGTGTGTGTGTGTGTGTGTGTGTGTGTACATTCACACCATGCTATTTCTATTTTCTCCGTTTGTCTTTTTCCACAGAATTTACTCTTCTAGTTCAGTCTTCCAGTAAACAATGATCATGGAGACAAAAATATTTGCGTGTTCCCTAAACTCTCGTCCAAAATAAATAAAAAAAACCCAAACATATTCTGTCACCAGTAAACCTTTTCCACCAAAACTAGCGTGTGTATGTTTTTTAAACGTGGGTAAACTGGTAAAAAAAAAGGCTATAGATTTTCCCATACTCAGTAGAGCAGAGCTGGGTACACAGCTCTGCTCTACTGAGTATGCCTTTCTCTCTGTGTATGTGTGTGTGTGTGTGTCACGTTCAATGTCACAGACAGGCGGACAAACAGGTTAATAAACAGTCGAAAGTAACATGGAGGCCAGTGAAAACTTTACAGTGTTTACTTAAAAAAAGAAAAGTTTTATATTTATTTTTTTCCTATTTTTTTTTCTATATTTCCGTAGACATTTTCCCCAAGTTATTACCTTTTCCAATACCACCAATTTGCTCACAGTAAAAGGTTTAAATACTTGTGAAAGGCATCTGAAAGAAACAAAAGAAAAGTGACATTGATCCTTGTATGAAAAAAAGGAAAAGTACCTCAAAATAAAGAACTGGAGTCAGCCATCTGTCACAATGACCTCTGTATCTAAAGTGTAAACGGTAAAGTTGGGCGCTTCTCTTGGAGCTGTGACCTCACATCGAGGGACAGCTTAAGTGGCTTATTTAAAACGTGTTGTTTCAACATGACAAACAGTCGGTGAAGCAGCGAAGAGCATCAGCTTAATACACCGCTGACTGGAGATAATATCTCTGACGACAAAATCCCACCCGAAGGGCAGACTGTTCTGTTTTTCCATAATACCCAGACGGAGAGACTTCCAGAGAGCATAAACGTCCTGACACGGACCCAGAGGTGGGCCGCTGATGATGGATCAGCCTCCAGGAGAGCTCAGCCTCCTCCAGTGAGCCAAACACTCCACAGGATGATTACTACAGCTGGTGTGCAGCAATAAATGGCTGCAGAAAGCCTAATAAAGCAATGCATTTCTAGTGAAGCCCAATAAACCAGATCCTGATGAAATGATAAAAAGATAAAAATAAAAAAGCAGATGTGAACTTGGTTGCTTAATAACCCTTAAAAACCTGAGCATTTTTAAAAAAAAACAAACATTGGGAGGCGCCAATGAGCAGCTTGATGGGAAATTACTCAAAATTACTATGAAATTTGTAAAAATAAAAAAAACCCAAAACAACAACAAATAGAAAATAACCTGAAAATGAGCACGAATAAAATATAATAAAGGAATGACTTGAAAAATATACAAAGTGAATTTTTCAATAACATGATTTAAAACGTGTAGATTTTATGCATATAACTGAAAATTTCCCCTATTTTTTAAAATACACTTCTAATAATTTTATCTTTCCTTTAAAAAACAAACAAACAAATGAACAAACATTTGATTTTCAGTTCATTTTCTTGTCATCTTTTCCTGATTTCTTGCAGTTTGCCCAGCAGCATACTTTTTTTCCAAAGTATTTTTATAAAAAGAAACTTCAGATTTCAGAGGTTTTAATGCTCATAAAAGACGTCTGAATGCAGCACAAGAAAACTGATCACGGTCCAGGTGTTGAAGGTTTAACGAACACAGAGATTCGCTAAATAAACCACTGTCAACACTCCCGGAAACAGCGGCGTGTTGCTGGGAGCTTCCACCTAACAGCCTGCAGATCAGCATACTTGGAAAGCTTAGCAATAACAGAATGACGTCTGGACAGCTGCTCACATCCAGATATGTGATCATGTGATCATGAGTGGTATGAACACCAGAGGAGGAGAGCGCGTTACAGACACAGACATTTCTTTTGGATTCCATTTTTCAAGTTCAACATCACAACACTGCGGGACAAAGCAATTACCAAAACTCTTCATACGTCATCCACAAAATACCGCGTTCCTGCAGCCTCAACCTGCTTTGTGATCGATGCTCCACCTGTCAGCCTTCGAATTAAAGCATGGCATTCAGACCACAGAAAGTGTGTCCGGCTCGCCTCACAGACTTCACATTGTCACAGAGATTTTAACCCTTTAACACCTGGAGAGACATCAGTTGTGCTGTGCTGCATTCAGACGCCTTTCTTCCTTTGCTTAAACATCTGAAACTTCACAAAACTGGTTCGGTTTCTTTAGAAAACATGAGGAAGAAACATAATGACCAAGAAAAGCCCATTAATTGCAAGAAATTAGCTAAAGGAGAAGGAAATGGCCTGAGAATTAGCTGGGGGAAAATAATTCGATATTATCAATAGAAACAAGAAAAAAATCTTCCAGAAAACTGCATTTATAATTCTAAAATTTAAATTTACATTACAGACAAAAAATATGTATTTTTGCACTTTTTTAAGGTCAGTCTCTTGTTTTGTTGCTTATTTATAGGTAATTTTACTTAACTTTGTATTAATTTCTTGATATTTTTTTGGGCCATTTCTTGTTAAGGTGCCGTCGCATTCTTCCCAAGCCAGTGTGCTCGGGTTTAAAGGGTTAACCTCCGCCTCTCTTAGCATAGGTAAATTACGGTTTGACTAAATTGAGTTTGAACACCCATAAACAACCAACACTTAGCCTGGCAGCTGAAAACCAGCCTGTGTGTGTGTGTGTGTGTGTGTGTGTGTGTGTGTGTGTGTGTGTCAGTGTCACGCTGAACACTTAGAGCCTGAAACCTGCCATCATCCTCATGTGAAATATATCTACTTATGCACACCCACACACACTCACGCAAACATGTGTGTGCGTGTGTGTGTGTGTGTGTGTGTGTGTGTGTGTGCCTGCGTGCGCGCTCTGTGTGTCCTGGAGAATGTAAAGAAAACGTATGTGGGAGTTTTAAATGAGTCTATATGTGTTGTAACAGTTTGTGCTGTGATAACCATCCACCCACACGAGCCTGAGCGACTTTATTTCCATGTTCTCCTGCATGGACTGTTGATAAACGAGGGTGCTGCTTTTTTTATTTATTTATTTATTTTCTCCCACGCAAAATGAACCCCTGAAACATGAAAAAATGGGTTTGATTTTGTTGGGGGAAAAACATGGGGAAAAGGCAGTAAGCAACTTGGCAAGAAATTTCCCACAAATTGCAAAAAAATAGTAAAATGTGACAGGAAAGTGACCAGAAAATTATTCATAAAAAAGGGGGAGGACTAAAAAATAGAGAAAAGTGCCCAGAAGACTATGTTTTTGATTATTATTTTATTTAGTAAATTATATAACAAATATATAATAGACCTTTTTTAAATTTTTAAACTTTTTAAAAAAAATTTCAGTTGTTTTTTCAAGATTTTCTTTTGTATTTTTTCATTCTTTATTTTAAATAATTTTTTGGCTTATTTTAGGGTAATTTTCTTGCTCTTGTCTTGTTAAGCTGTTTGTTTCATTCTCACCATGTTTTTTAAAGAAACCAATTTGCTCAGGTTTCAAAGGGTTAAATGAGGGAATCAGTGAAAAAAAACTTATTGATTCCACTTTTCATATTATCATTTGTCTCAGTGCAGACATGCTGGGAAAACTGCCCATTCAGCGCACTAAAATAAAATTTAAAAAGTGGATAGATGCTAAAATGATGACACATTAGGGAAATAATGAGAGAAGGAGAGCAGGTAATGGATTTATGGGGTTGTGAGATCAATAGAATAAAAAGGAGAGAAGATGCAGCTAAAGAAAGAGAAAGATGGAGAGATGGAGAAGGGCTGAGAGAAACAGAGGTGAACTGACTGACGGAGGAAGTGAGACTAAAATTAAGAGGGATTATCAATAATCTGACTCTCTCTCCTCTCAGTGCTCCTGTCAGTTAACCATCAGCTGAAGAGGATGATTTCCCTCAGCAAAGATAATGGTCTCTGCTCAGCGGCAGTCAGATGGATCATTAGACCGACTATCTACAAGTTAAATGACTTTTCCCCACAGCTGTATGTGCAGGGTGTGTCTGCATCTCACTGCTGTTTTTCCATAGCCGAGGAAGAATCTGTGTTTTTGCATTCTGCTGCATCAATTATTGTCTGTTTATCGTGAGTTTGACATCATTGGGCCTCATGCAAGAAATGATATACGAACACAGTTTCTTATTTTTGCTCGTAGATTTGTTCTTATTTTGTTAGTACCCCATGATTTTGAGATTCACCAATGTTTGATTATTTCGTTTTTGTCATAGAAATTATAAACATTATAGACCGCAGAATATGTTCATAAAATATACCATTTAATAATAAGAAAGAAAAAAAAACGGTATGATGCATTGTAAAAAGTGAAAAAGTCAATGTAGTATAAAAAAATCTGAAAATGAACTTTATTTATTTTAAAATTTATGGTAAAAAACAAATTAACAAGTTTAATAATGAAAATCTGAAAATCTAAGTAACTTGATAAAACAAACAAATTAAATAAAAAATAAACAAATAATAAAAACAAACAAAAATGAAGTATCTGGTATCTAATCAAGTAACAAAATCTGTTTAAAATGTATGATAGAAAAAAAGTAGCAAATTTCATATAATAAAACAGAATTAAACAGAATTACAGTTTGATCAAAATAGTAAAATTCATCATTTAAAAACAGCTGTATAAAGTGAAAATGGGTTTTGCAAAGTTTTTAGTAAAGCAATTTGATTGTAAAAAAGTATCAACCATCCAGTGACAATGTTAAAGAGTTAGAGAGAAAAACACATCTGCAACCCAACACACAACCAATGACATCCAAAGACGAGAATATTATTTCACTCTAAATGTCTTCAGCTGCAGAGCGTCACATCGGGAACATTTATCTAAAGTGGTTCTGACACCAGAAATTTCATCACTTTTAAGCAAGTTTCCAGATATTTTTGGATTATCACATTGGGTAAAACCTCAACACCTGAGCAGATACAAATGCACAAACAGAAAGTTAAGAATTACCTCTGAAAAGTCAAAGATGTCGCGGTCCTGCCTGCAGTGTGACCGGCTGGTGAGGTGCAGCTCAGGAGCACGACAGCTGTTCTGAGAGCAGTTTGTGCCGCTCAAGTAATCATCATTAAACTCTGGTTTATTGTTATTGTATTGATAATTTTCAGGACATCAGTAATGAAACACATTACACGCAGATACAGATGGACGATGAATCTATAAACAGCACATGATGCTCTGTCAACAGTCGCTGATTGTTCTCTCAGCTTTATTGTTTTACTAGCTGATGTTTTAACCTCGGTCCCTCCTCTATTATGACTTTATTGTATCAGTATTGGAACATGTTTTTGTTTGCATATCAATTAGGACAAAAAAACAACACATCTTACTTAATTAAAACCAAAAAAGTAACTTTTTCTTATTAATTTCATACCAAAACAGACATTTTGGCCAGTTGGGCCTGCTTTAATATAACACACTTGTATCACTCTGCACAAAATAAAGCTTTAAAAAATATGATACATTAAGATCTACTTTCATTGAGTGTATGTTTTCAGTTGGGGTATTTTTATTTCATCCTAGCTCTTCTTCCTCACTTGGCTCTTTGCCTATTTTCTTCCATTTTTATTTTTACTCCCTCCACATCAACTTCTCCCATCTCCCTCCCATCATGTTCATACTTGTTCTTTCGTCGTACTCGCCGCACCCTCCCACACGCGCCCTCGCTGCCTGTCATCGTGATTAGCCTCGTCTCTCCCATTGCCTGGCAACCAGGCTAATGACAGCAGGCTAATTTTGCAGCTCCGGTCCAGCTGTCAACAAAGAAAGAGAAGAAAGTGGCTGTGTGTGTGTTAGATCGTTGTCAGGTGAAACAAATTCATTTGTTTCATTTATTGAAATTTTTTATTTTTAGGCTTTTTGGCAGCACTCTCAACCACAGATTCAGCGTCCTGAAGATATTTATATTCATCTTTCATCTCTGCATCCAAAGATGAGAGAAGTTATAGATCATGAATGGACAGATGACCCAAACTCGTGTGTGTGTCTGACCCAAAGTCACACAAATAAAAATACCGTCCTTCATCTTTGCAAACGTGACCAGAGTGCAGATAATCCTATTCTACCCTTAATTCAGTGCAGCTGGGCGGAGAAATGAGCCCTTCAGAGATAAATGAGTTATCTGCACATCACTGAGTCTGTTCTTCTTCTGTTGCATCCTGCTGCGTCAAGTTTGTAGGAGGTAAACACTGATCTAAATACACTGTTGTATTTGTCTCCGTCTTTTAGAAAAGGAAAGCATTTAAGAAATAGAATTAGAAACTCTCATCTTTGTGTGTAGTCCCAACAGATTTATATCCCAAGTCGTCCAATTGGCACTTTTTCAGTGGACTTCCATGACTAAATATTTCGCTCTTGTGCTTGTCGTCGTCACTGATCTTGCCAGCGAGCTTTTCATCCTCCACAGTCGACTTCATGTTGAAATCATGCGTTTCAGGATGCACATGTAGGGATGGTGCTGCACGTGGTTATCTTTACACAATAGTCTTGATGCTTAGGATTAGACAACAAAGTCATGGATGGTTAGATTTAGGCAAGCACATAGTGAGGTGTTGAAAAAAAAAACACACACACACACACACACCTAGTGAACTCTAGACTCCCACATGCAAGACTGTTGTTTGTGGGACATGTCCACTTCCCCAAATGCCCATCTTGTCATTTGGCTGCGTTGTCAAGTGACGCCGCCAGTGCGTGTTGTATGTGAATGCACCTGCTGCCATTCAGCCGTCTTCCAGTGGATGACAGGAATGGCACTGGTTCTTTCCGGCCGCTTTCTCATGTCAGTGCGTGTTGCGTTGGACGCAGAAGGTGAGAAAGCAGTGTTGCACTCATACGTTGAAAGCACTGACAGAGTGGCGCTATTTGAAGATTCGGAATCAGAACTGGTTGCACCAACACGTTCTCATCCCAACTTACGTGTTGCTGCTTCGTCAGTGACCTTCTGCGTCAGCTGTTTACACTGTTGTCTCCTGGCATGTTTGCAGGATTTACATTAATTTTTGAACTTGTGTTTGTCCTAATTAGCCCTGCAGCAGAAAGAGAGCAGCTTTAAATCAGACGACACTGCAGTGACAGTCCTGCACCAGTGAGTCCTTCTCAGGGATAAGATAAACAGACAAACCACAGACTCCACATTCACAGTCCCTCCTGGACATCAGTCTGTAACGTCTCTGCTCTGCTCGACTCTGTGGCTTCTGCTCTTTACTTTGATTTTATAAAAGAGTGACACACACACACACACACACACACACACACGCGCAGTTGTACAAATGTATGTTCTCATTTCAACCCCTTACGTGGTTCTGCTGTCAGTGACCTTACACGTCTTCTTATGATGTTTGAGGTATCCTTCTGCGTCAGCGCTCTGTGCTCTGGCATGCCTTTACCTTGATGTCAACAAATGCACATGGTGCGATGAAACAGCGTGTTATGTTTGCACAACGTGAGCACATGGCAACCAACACGGACCGTCGCGATGGTTAGGATTAGGCAACAAAGTCACGGATGGTTAGGTTCAGGCAAAGGAGGCCCATGGAAAGGTGGAGAACAAAACAACTCAGATCCACGTGAAAAGCAAACTCCGGACACATCCACCACCCCTCTCGGCCACCCTATAAGCAAACTCACGTTCCCTTTATTACATAAATACGAGCAACGCTACAACTTGACGCTATCTTCTAGCATTAAACAAACACACAACCGGTCCCATCCAGCCGCATTCTCAAGTGACACCACCAATCCGCTTATTACGTGGATGTGCCTGGTGCCATGCAGCCGTCTGCAGGCATACAATTTCAACGCCACCGGTTCTGTCTGGTCACTTTCTCTGTTGATGCCGTTCAGCCGCGTTGGCTTTTGGCGTCACGCTTGTATGCTTAAAGCACTGACAGAGCGGATGTATTTGACAAAATCGGAGTGAGGACAGGCTTAAAAATCAGCTCTTTCCCAATTAGGGACACAGCTTTTTTTCCAAGTTGCACAAGCGTTCCCCAATTTACTGCCATTAGTTTGAAATGTGTCCCTGAAGGAAGCATAATTAGACACGCACACACACACACACACACTTGTACATCCAGGAACAAACAAATCAAATTTAAAAATACCTGCTTGAATGAGCAAAGGTCAGAAGCACAACTAATCCAATGTGCTCGAGCTTAATAACAAGAGTATGATTTGTTTCAAATGTTAGTTTTAATGTTTCCCAAAAGTCATTTGGTTTTAATATTTTCCTCTCATTGCCCTCCGAGTATGTCACGGTTGTTTTCATTGTTGCTGAGTCATTTTACCATCAACTTCCAAAAGGAGGATTCTGCTGCACGCTGCAGCAGTGTGCTACAGTACAGTGTATTTGCAGTAAAAATGAAAATACTGCTGACATTTTGCACACATCGTACGCATCAGGAGCAAATAAACATTTCACATAATCTCAGTAAAGTTAGATTGCTGGAGGTGCTCCAAAACTCCAAAAGTCAATCACTGAAACAAAATGTTCTTCCAATTTGATGGACGACCATAATCACAGGCTTTTTACTCCATTAGTCACCTCGCCAAAGCGGCCCCTGCAGCCGTCTCCGCTGAACATTTGTAATCTCATTTGACAAACCTGACGACATAAGAGCTTTGATATCACACCTCACCTTCACTTACTCATCCTCCCCTGATCCAGCAGCAACTGACTGACATAGTTTTAATACCTTCCGTCCCATGACAGCGCTCTGATTAAATTCCCTTTCAGTGGTCTTCTGACCTTTTTTGCAAACATTCATCAACTGCTTTCTGTCATCTGACTGTTTTTTGGGGCTTGACAAATGTGCATGATGTCATGTTTCAGATCAAGGAAAAGCTCATGAATCTTCTCGCTGTGAAGCAACCGTTTTCCTCTTCAAACTTTGAACTGTATCGTCACTGGCCTCCGTGTTTTTAGAGTTATTCACTTTAAAGCCCATTTCATTAAAGCACTGCAGACTTGAGAAGCTGCGTGTAAGGATGCAAATGTCTGAAGAAGTTGGATCGGACGTAAAACAGACTTTACTGCACCAGCTCCTCGATACAAAGTGTGTCTGACAGGGCCCACGTGTGAACAGAGCAGGTAATTATCCAGCGAACTCCACATCGATGACATTTCTTCGATGAGACTTAATGCACAAAGCGTGAAAAAAAGAAGTACATGAGAGGAAAGAAGAAATGTCAGTTACTCAGAAAACAACCAGGACGTCTAACTGAAGAGATGACGAGATTCGAGAACTTCTTTTCTTTTTCTGGCTTTTGCTTTTGATTGATAGAGAGAGGGGATGACATGCAGCAAAGGGCTGGAGTCAAACCCACGGCAGCTGCCACAAGGACATAACCTCCGTACATGCGGCGCCCGCTCTACCAGGTGAGCTTCTAGAAAACCTAAGATTCAGGAACTTCTATCCCTGAGGACCAAAGCCAAAAAAGTCAGAAGATATTCAGGCAATGACCAAATGATGAACCAGCTATGTGATAGCGGTGTAATCCAGCTCACTCCGAACTCAAATATGTCCGCCCTGTCAGTACCTTTGACGTACGAGCATGTCGCTAAAAGCCATCTTCTGTGTCCAACTGGAGCGCGACTGGACGGCGTCGGATGAGAACGGCCTTGGACAGAACCGGTGGCGCTGTTATGAAATGCGGCACCAGGCTGTCCTTCAGTGTCTCAGGAACACGCAACCAGTTTCGTCCGTCTGCACTGACAAGTGACGTAACCCGTGTGCGTTGCATGTAGATGCGCCCGTCTCTCTGCCAGTATATAATAACAACGCCGCAGGTTCTGTCCGACCGTGTTGTCATCTGACACGTTTGTGCTCATTGCATGTTGACACAGAAAGTGACACTCGTGTGCCGAAAGCACTCACAGAGCGGCGTCATTTGACGAGTTTGGAATAAGAATGGTTTGATATGAACAAACAAGAAGACAAGAAGTCAGTGTTCATAACCTCATCAGAGTCAGCAGCATAAACAGCTCGGTAGTCCGCCATTGTTGTTATTGTTATCCTCTGAAACATAATGCACATGCTAAAAGCGCTGACGTGACGTGATATCACTGTTCTCACAGGATCAACGCAGTGCCAGTTTCCACGGCGACAGGAGGGGTTGCGTTTTAAAAAGATTACACTCTGGAACACGGTTTCAAAAGAATCCAGGCCCCCAAAACGCTGTTGACGTGTAAACAAAAGGCCAAACTGCAACAAAAGTTAATGTTTCATGTAAGAACCGTTTGTGAGTAAACGGGCCCTGAGACGGTGAACTGACTGCAGAGAATCTGCGCTGTTATGTCTAACATACAGAATTATTTACATCTTAACGTCTCATCAACACTCATTGAGAAACTGCGGCATCTTTTCGATGTCATTAATTTGCTCTGTCTTGTAAACTGTTTAATTCTTACTCTGAAAAACAGTTTTCCATTAGTGCTGCATTAAAGATTAAAAATGTCATAACAAATTTATCACTTTAATTGGAAAACTTTAATCTGATCATTTGATCTTGGGATTTTTTTTCTGGTGAGCTGTGTTTTTGTTCACAGCTCTTCAGACGGCTGTCAGAGAGAATTCACTGACTTCAACAGCAACTGGATGCAGCCCACTGACAGCAAGCATAATACACACACACACACACACACACTCTCACTCTGCCGTTTCAGTGTTTTTGACTGTATTGCTAAACCTAATTTTCTTTTTATGTAATGCATTCTCGCTCCTCTACTTATTCTTTTTTTCTCTTTCATCACCTCCATCGCCGCCCTCACACCCGCCTCCCTGATGCATCACGAGCACTAATAACACAGGCGCCATTAATTTTACTGCTGTTCCTGAATGCTCTCTGTAGCTGGTTTCTCTCTAGCGATCCCGTTGTGGTGCATTAATGTTAATTACTCCTTAATTGGAGCTCTCATCTCGTTCAGGTTTTCAGAACGCTCTCGTTATGCCGCCGCAGTCGATTCTTTTCACTGTTTGCAGAAACAAACTTAATGAGGTGGGTAGTTTCTGTACTAATGACAGAAATTGAGCATAAATCTCACACACTATTGAAAAAATATTAATCTTTTTGAGGTTTGGTTAACAGAGGCTGCATAATATGAGTACTTATGGTGTGGATACTTTATATTCCACAGCTGTGTTGTGGGTGCAAGACGCTGATCGATGCTGCTGATGGCGAGCCACGGCTGTAAAGTCTGCCAGGGAAATATAGTATATATTATAAATATATAGTATAAAAGTTTGGTGTAGACATTTTTATCTGTGGATTTTATTTGTACATTTTTGTTTGTTCGTTTTGGGGTCCTGTGTATCCAAACAGTAATTCAGAGCAAAAACGTTTACAGTAAAAATTTTTTTTTTTCAGTATATTTGCACACAATTAAAATCTGCATAAAGTCCAGAGAAATGAAAAAAATAAAAAGAGCCAGAGGAGGTCAAGAAGTCAGAGGCTTACACCAATCGACCTTCATCTTAAAATCAGCAAAAACAAAATGTAAAATTTTACAGGAAAAATGCAACTAAAGATAAATGACAACAAAGAACAGAAATCTTAACCAGTCAGTTACCGTTAATCCTGATCTCCCAAAATACTGCTCGTTGCCCCCAGAGGCTTATTGCCATCAGACCATTAGCCAATCAGCTCTGAGTTTGCTTATAAAGAAAAAACATTTTTTTTTTTTTTTTTTATGTAGGTCATGTTGACTTCTAAACAAGACTTTATCTAACCGCAATGTCATTTTCACCTTCTGTTTTACAAAATAAAACAAGGGCAGTACTCCCTCAGATATCGCCTGATGCAGACATGAAAAACGTAAACGTTATCAAGAGCTCAACATCTTTCAAAATATTTAAAACAACCAAATGCGTCAATGGAGAACCAATTCTTCCAATTCTCATTCACAAATACAACCTTTGCCTCTTACAGCCAAAAAAAAAAAGGATATAAACAGTATCTCCTGAACTGGAAGCTGCTCCTTTAGGAAGCCTGTGAGGACGTGACCCAGACTGCATATGAACCAGCATCCATTGACCTTGCCCTTATATGTCTATATCTTACTCTGAGCCTGTGTGCGTGTGTGTCAAGGACCCCCGAGGCAACAAGCAGTGACTGTTAAGGTGATGTGTGTGAATGAGAGGGAGAGCCGAGCCTGAAGAGGCCAGTTTATGTGGAGTCAATAATGTACACGTGCGCATGTGTGTGTGTGTGTGTGTGTGTGTGTGCGTGTTGCACCCATTACTGCGGTGTGTTTGTGGGGCAGAAGACATAATGCAGTCCATATTAGTGCCAATAAATGGGTCGCTGTAGCAACATGTTTGGGTCCCTGCAGCGCGGTGGAAGAGAGTGTTTGCAGGCGTTTGTGAAATGGATCATTTGAAAATAAAAAGTTTGTTTCTGCTTCACAAACTGCAAAGAAACAAAGACAAACTCAGATGTGTCTTTTCTTTAACTGGCGATCTGAGTGATAAAAAGCAGTCACTTTAATTGGTCTTGTTTACTCGACTGGGTGATTATATTGTTTATTTTATCTGGTTGTACATAAAAAAAATGGATAGCTGTTTATATTGTAATGGGCTGTATATAGAACTGGGATAACTGTCCATATTGTACATTTTGGAAGTCATTTATATTGAATATATATAATGTACGTATATTAAGTCGTAGGAAAAAATAAGTATGTACTTGTTCCTGCTCCTCTTTGAACATGTGATATTTAAGTTTAAGTTGCTTGAGTGTTTGTTATTTAGTTTAATGTTGAGGTAAAGGACTTATTTTTAATCGTTTATTTGTTTTTACATGTTGAAAATAAAGATTCATTCATTCATTCATGCTGGCGAGTGTGGTGAGGACGTCTGTCTCTTTCTGTCCTGTGTGATTCAGCGATTGGCTCTGAACGCTGGCTCTTAAGTTTCCCTTTCATTTTTATCGCTTAAATAAAAGCAAATCTTGTTTTTAGTATTTTTTTGTCTTTTGTAGTTTTTTTCTGACCTTGTTTCAGAAACTTTACATACAGCAGTCTTCAACTAACGTGAACATGCAGCCAAACAGTAAACATGGTTTTCAGCGAGGATCTCTATCTCAGACTTCGCTCGCAGCGTTGCCGTTCTCCTGGTGCTCATGTTTAATGTATGGCTGTCCATTTTTGATCCCGTTTCTGATTGTGTCCAGAATTTTTATTTACCTCTTTTCATGCTATTGCTCCCAATTTCCCCCCAAATCCCATCTCCATCATCACTCCCATATTCTGTCTCAGCACAGCTTTGATTCATGATTGAGCGCTGCCTTCAGCCTGCTGACTACAGAGCAGTAATACAGTGGGCCGAATACGCAGCCTTTGAAACTCCCGGCTCCTGTTCTTTGCTTTAAGTTGAAATATACAGAAAATCATATTTTCAGCTTCAAACAGAACTGGAGTGAACTGAACCTTTATCGCCTGAGCATCGTAGGACTTCAGTCAACTGGATGATATGATTTATTTTTCATTGAGTGAAAATCTTTTTTTTTCATTTCTCACTTTCTCCATGCAACATGACGACAGAAAAACATGACGTGAGCGCAGCCTCTGAACGCCACATTACATGGTGATGGCAGTAATTGTGTTGACATGTCATGGTGGCTGCATGGTTGGGTTTAGAAAAACATTTCCAATAAAATAACTTTGTTTGATACATGCGAGATGTAAGCATGATGTAAAGCGATAGAATTACGGAAAGTTAGTGGACTTTTGCTCTGGGTATCCCTCTCTTCTGCTGTGGACGTTCTGGGATGTGGGATTATGCTGTGTGTTGTTATATTTAGGCAACAACGTAATACAAAGCTTCAGATCAAAGTTTATCCACAAGGACAGACTCTGAAATCATTGTCGTTTGTTTCGTCACTCTCTCTCCTCTTTTTCTCCGTAATCATCGACCGCTTTCTTCCCTGGCTAATTTTTTAGAAACATATGATCTTTCTCCTCCACCTGCAGCGATATCTTGCGATGTCGTCATTAGGCAGCGAGAGGACTCTTTGTTTCAGAGCAGCGACGGGTCGAAGTGCTGCCGGCTACAAACCGAGCCGGTAATGAGGGAGCAGGAGATAAAACAAGGAGATGAATTTGTCTCGATGTCTGTCTGTCTACTTCCTCACATTTCCACCTTTTCACCTCTCGTGTCTGTCTGGGCGACGTCGTTATGAACGTAATTGGATTTTCTGTCTTTAAGGTTTGGTCTAAACCTGTTTAATCTCTTTCTTTGGTCCAGCAGCCCTTCATCCAAACGCTATCCTCCCGTGTCCACTCATCTTCTCATTGTTATTTTCCTTTCTTTCATATTGTGAACGGGCCTTAAGTTTGTTCATTCCTTTTTAGCTGCATTTATCATTCTGTGTATCCCCTCTCTGTCCACGCAATCACATCACAAGACGTCCCCAGAGCAGCATCATTCAGCAGGGAGATGGTCGAGCACAGGCAATGTGAGCAGAATAAAAAAGAGGCGTGTTGCACAACAGAAACTGAGTGCGAGACCTGCTTAAAACTTCTTAATATTAATTTATACAGAATACCAGCGGAAGAGTGAGCAGCATGTTTTGCATGTGCTTCACCTGCCTCGCCTGTCAACTGCGAGAATAAATGGTGGTGTGAGTTGTGGGACTCAAATCTTTCCGTCAGTTAAGGCATCATATCTTTAGTTTACAATCCTTCACCATGAATACATCGACATGACCAGTGACCAAAGAACAGACCAGCGATCAGACAAACCATTATCACCCGCAAAAGTTCATTTCAACCTGAGCAGATTAGCATGAAAAATGCAAAGAGCAACTTAACAAGAAATGACTCCGAAATATAGCAGAAATTACTAAACAGTTACCAGAAAACTATCTAAAAATAAAGAGAGAAAAATTGACAAAAAAAAAGTAAAAAGCAAAAACACAGGAGACCCATTGGGGGGGTCTATTATTGCTTAATAATAAAAATGTCAAAAGTATATATATAACTATAGTTTTGTGGGCATTTTCTTTAATTTTTATTTTTTTATGATTTTTTTTTGTAATTACTCAAACTAGTTTTTCAACTTTTCTAAATTTAAATTGCATTGCAATTTGCAGGACTTTTTTTTGCCAAAGTGCTGATGGCCTTTCCCTTCATGTTTCTGAACAAATTAAAACCAATTTGCTCACATTTTTGGAAGTTTAAAAACACTGAGAGGTGTAGGTGTCAATCCAAGTTTTAAAGATTTAATTTTATTTTAATATTAAAAGCCTGTGGCAGGCTGTAACATGTTTATTTCTGCAGTAAATAAACCCCACCTTTTTGGGAATAAAATGTTCTATAAATCAGGATAATAACTGATATATAAACAAACCGCTCCTTGAAAATCTCCAGAATATAGATCTGAATAAAACTGGAACGTTTAGTGCCTGAAAGTGCTTCTGAAATGAACATTTTTGGCTCAGAGAATTAGAGACGACAGAGAAAACAGCCTCTATAAATGTGTATGGTAAAAGTAAAAAAATATTTAACAAAAAATGGGGTAACAATTTTAACTAATAGCTACCACCATGAAACTTTGAAAGTTTCCTTGGAATTTTATGCTTAAATATGTAAATGAAATAATATCTAATTAAATACGCATCATTTTGCACATAATTCCAGGACAGAAATTTGAATAATGAATAAAGCCATGTTCAAAATTCATGTTTCACTTTGCTGAAATGTAAAGGTCAGGGGAAAGGGTTTTGGAGGGGAGGATTTTGAATGTTTCTTTATTTTATTACTTTTTATTTTTATTTTTTATTTATTACTATCTATTACTGCAAAAAATGTTGTCAACAGCCATAAAAATTCATTTTCACCATGTCTTTAGGAACAAAATATTCTACAAATAAGGCTATAAATGATGTATGAACAAACTTTTCTGCAGAAACCTTCAGAATATAGACAGAAATAAATCTAGAAAGTTCGGTGCACGTAAATGCATTTTAACATGGAGGTCTATGGGGACTGAATCTGTTTTGGAGCCAGCCTCAAGTGGCCATTAGAAGAACTGCACTTTTTGGCTTCAGAGGCTGCTGCTTGGCACGTAGTCATAACATCCAAAACACGAAATGATGTTGATTGAAGCTCTGCTGACGTGCGCTCAGGTGTGATCACTCCAGCTGACCTTCAGTGACCAAGTTAGTATCGATCTGTCACTGATACTTAATGACGTCTTTCCTGTTTCCCTAGAAGTTAACCGACCCTGTTATCTCCCCACAGGAATCATTAAAAGTTTCATCTTTCTCCACTTAGCTGGCTTTTTATTAACTTTGAAGCCAAACTGATCTCTCTCTCTCTCTCTCTCTCTGGGTGTCTGCGCTCACTCGTTCTCCATCTTTCATCTCCCTCCCTCCGTTTTATCTGATGTTGCACTCTCTTCGGTCTCAGTGGGCATTTGCTCCGAGTGTGTTTGTAAATTGGCACTCTGGGCACCTCAGTGCAGTCTGCTTATAAATCATGTGTTGGTAAATTGGCACTCGAGGTGCCTGAGCTGAAACTGGGCTGAATTCAGAAAGTGCTACAGCGAACAGCGAACAACATAGACGGCCCGAATAATTCTACGTTTCGAGTGTGCAGCAAATAGTCTGCACCATTTTCCCCATTTGTGAGATTGATCACATCCCTGTCTTTATGTTGCAGACTTTTCGTCCTCGCTTTGGATGAGGCACTTTTGTCAGACTTATTTGACCTACATTTTTTAAGTGATTCACACTGGGAATTGTTTTTATACTTTTAATATACATAAGGTGCCACAATACATTAAAAAAAATTAATTAAAAAAGCAGAAATATAGCGCTTCTTTATAAAAAAAAAGTGCCAGTGGAGGATCCCCTGCACCCTGACAGAGGTCCTAGCCAAGAACCTAATGTCCTAAAATCCAAGAAATGCCCTTAAATCCTAAAAACATCCTGAAATCTGAAAAATGTCCTGAAGTCTTTGGAAGTTTCCCAAATCAGAAGCCACCTAAAGTCCTAGAGAATCGTCTTCAAATCTGAAAAATGCTGTAAAATCCTAGAAACAACCTTAAGTATTCTAAAGTCCTTCAAAAAACCTAAAAATGTCCTAAAATCCTAAAAATTTCCCAAAGTCCTAGAAATGTCCTAAACTCTGAGAAGCATCCTCAAGTCCTAGAAATGTCCTTAACATCCCAATAATGTCCTAAAGTCCCAGAAATGTCCTAAAAGACTAGACATTTCCTGATATAATGCCCTAAAATCCTAGAAACTTTCTAAAATCCTGGAAACATCCCAAAGTCCTAGAAATGTCTTCAAATCCTAAACATGTCCGCAAATCCTATAAATGCCCTAAAATTCTGGAAATGTCCCAAAATCCTCGAAACACGTATGGGGCTGCTGCGACTGGCCCCTGCCGTCCTGTCATTTTGCAAAAGTGGCCCCTGGTGCAAAGCTAGCTGAATATCACTGTCTTACAGACGAGTTAATTTGAGACTTACTGGTTAATTTGATTGCAGAAAAATGTCTGCAAAAGTCAAGTTTACTGCCAAAGATCAATCAATCAGAAAGAGAGCAAATCATCACAAAACTAATTTACAGAAACAAATTGGTTAATTTCATCGTTGGACTGAGAAAAAAGGTCCAGGAATAGAAATGGTGTTTGAGTTTAATGGATTTTGGATACAGACAGCTTCTTCTTCTCCTGCCAATATCCAAACGTGATTTGTATCCATCTGCAAAATATCAATAACTGTCTAACTGTCTGCCCGTCAGACTTTTTGACATTTCTGCCTGCTGCAGCCTGGTGGCTTTGTGCATCCATAGAGTCCTGTTGGTCGCCTAACTGGATTTCCTGCCGTCATCATACAGCCTCAGCAAGGCTTTTGGTTGGCTCTCTGATTAGATTTGGGTCAGTAGGAGAGGAGCGAGAGATAGCTGGGTAGTTTTTTAAGGGCAGTAATTACATTTGGATCGATCATGGCGATAAAAGTGAATGTTTTCTAGAGTCCTGACTCTCAGGTGGGGCTTTAGGAAAGAAGAATAAATGGCGCCTTCAACGTATCGCTTCACCACTCTGTATTTATATTGATGAAGTTTTAAACCCAATACTTTGTCTTGTTTTCCAGGTTTGTCTGCATTTGTTTTTCCTCTCATTGGTTCTACAAAGTTTCAACCCTGAAAGGCTTCTTTTCTTTCTTTTGTTTGTGACTTTTCCTCTACTCTGTCTCTTTCTCCAAGGTTGGTCCCCCAAACTTTTAATAAATGTTTTCATGTGATGTCTCTTGTCTCTTGAGGCTTATTCCGATATTTCACTCCCATCCTCAGCCGCAAGGCTGAAGCAGGTTATTTAAACCACTCCACTTAAACCAAACCACTCCAGAGTTTTCGTGCACAATGGATGTTTTCTTTAAATGACCAATTGTAGCAGTGTTACAAAGTTAAGGGATGTCATTACAATACAGGTATTTTTTTAGCTAAAAGACACCATCATGAAACTTCCCCAGTTGATCACTTTTAGTAGGACATATAGTTTTCATATTGCACGTTTTCAAAAAAATGTTATGTTTAAATATGCATGTAATTTATTACAATTAAATCTGCCAGCTGTTTGCATGCATAAGATCAGGATCAAAATGATTGTTTCAATAATCTGTTTCTCACTCCATTAATCAGAAAACAGCCATAATAATTCATTCTCGCATGTTTAAGAAAAAAAAGTTTTATAAGTCAGGCTAATAATTGATAAATGAAAACAAAAACTTTTTAAAAAGCCCGATAATACCTTCATATTAATAAAACTGTTAATAAAACAGCCTTCAAAAATAGGCATGGTAAAATCCCTCATGTTCATGTTCAGGTCATGTGATGTTCTGGGTTTTTTCATGCTTCACTATGTTAAATTATTAAAATCAAAGGTTTTTGCAAAGGGGATTTTGGATATCTTTTTATATCTATTTTTTATTACTCCGTGAGAATATACAAAAATCAATTTCATCATGTTTTTAGGGACAAAATATTCTACAAATCAGACTGGGAATGATGTATGAACATATTCTGTGGA
The DNA here is from genome assembly GCF_008729295.1 of Plectropomus leopardus. Classification (NCBI taxonomy): domain Eukaryota; kingdom Metazoa; phylum Chordata; class Actinopteri; order Perciformes; family Serranidae; genus Plectropomus; species Plectropomus leopardus. The sequence goes on along the minus strand of NC_056470.1, from coordinate 34,721,946 downwards.
AACAGAAAGTTCAGTGCTACTGAAATAGAGATTTTTAGCAAAATTTTAAGAAGAGATATCACTATAAAACTTTCCCAGTTGATAATTATTACTTTACTATTAATTATGCTTAAATATGCAAATGATGTGTTAGTCTCTCATTAAATATGCACTGATTTGCATATATTTCCAGAGCAAAAATCAAACCGTCAGAGTCAAAACTATTTACATGAGAACTTCAGATTCTCTCTTTTTATCTCTCCATAAATCAGAAAACAGCCATCAAAAAAGCAAAAAAAAAAAGGCAAAAGATGTTCAATAAATCAGGCCATGAATGATGTATGAACAAACCCCACTTGGTAAAAACCTGCAGAATACAGAAAGGAATCAAAGTTTAATAAAAGTCTGGTATTTGTACGTGCTACTGAAAATGAGAGTTTTGGCTCAGAGTCTTAAAAAACATCACTTCGAGAAAACAACCTTTAAAGTTTGGTATGGTAAAAATTCCTCACATTTTAAGGCAAAAAAAAAGGGCATGAGGGCAAATTTTTTAACTAACATGAAATTCCCCAGGTGAATACTTACATGTAGACAACTGTTTTTTTAATGACATTTTTTCTGAAATTTTATGTTTTAATATGCAAATGAGACATTCTGTAGTTAAATTTCTGCTTCTCGGATAAATTTCCAGAATAGAAATATTAAATTAAATAAACACCTGTACTTTTTTTTGTTTTTTTGCCACTGTTCTGAAGCTCATGGGAAAAACAAAAAACAAACAAAAAACAAATAAAACAACAACTATGTTTTCACCTGGCAGGTGTTTTGTTAAATCTTCTCTAAAATAAGAAAAAAAAAGTGCTTTATTATTGCTCACAGAGTACTTGTGTCGCAGGACCAGTTTGGACTAGGATGGAAAACATTTTAATTAAAGCTAATCTGACTAATCTGCTGCCAACATTTGTTTCCTCAGATGAAATCTTTGCCTCTGTGTGGCTAACAAAGAATTAAAACACATCCGGAGCTCAAGTCGTCAACACTGGCTCTTCTGAAACCAGGACAGCGTTTACAGGGTTGCTTTTAGAGGCCATTTTGCTGTTATTATCCGTCTCGTCACTGCAGCTTCAGGTAAAACGCACAATGATGTGGAATGCAGTTTGGGGCTTTTTTTCCTGCTCTGCAATAAAAATACATAAAAGACAGACAGAGCAAATCGATATCTGCCCAATCGCTGCGTTCGGGCGGGCCTTCCTGGAAAGTGATGCTGGTCAAAGATAATTTGGTGAAATGTTGCACAGAAAACACGGAGTTTGAGGGGAAGTTGGATGGTTCCTGTTTTGTAGTCCGGTCACAGGACGGAGATTTGCAATAAGGACGGAGGAGAAGGAGAAAAATGAAAGGAAAGCTGTAAAAGGAGGACAGAGGACGAGGTGTGAAGGTCTGCAGGTAATAGACTCTTTGACATTTTGTTGAACACTCAGCAGTTCTGGCACATTCAAACAGGAGTGAAAAACGCTGCACGTTCTGGTCTGATTATCCCGCAGAGTCACCGGCAGGATATCATTTATTTATCACGATTTCAAATGTGCAATATGGTTTTTAAGGTATAATAGCAAAGGTATGAGCAATAATGCTTTATATGTTATTGTATTCACTGCAATATTTTGTGCAATATTTCTATTTTATCCAAAATTCCTCAATGCAATTACTCAATTCTACAATAAAACAATAAAACTTGAATATAGGCCATATTCAACATGCTACACATTGTATATGTTGTATATTATTATTGCTATTCTTTCTGATGCATATATTGTTGTTATTGTAGCTTTGCACACATATTTATCTTTTTATATATCTAACATGCGTATTAGTAGGTGCACTGCATTGTAGCATATGCACAGTTTTATAGTTTTTATTTACACACAGAGCTGATTGTATTTTACATTTATGTTTATTGTATTTCTATTTTATATTCTTATATATTTTTATATTTATATACTGGTGTTATATAATTCTCTATGCTGGCATCAGAGCGACTGTAACAAATCGCAGTTTCGCCCCGGGGATCAATAAAGTATTTCTGAGTCTGATTTCCAAAAACATCAGATTTAAAAGGGCTGAGTTGGTCTGGTTTTAGAGCTGTTTGGAGAAGCACAAAGATTCTCTTTGCTTTCACGATGGTACAGAGTTTGAAATCTCGTACAAATATGTCGATCAAGAGCTAGAAAGTCAGCGAGCTTCCAAACTCTGTAATCTCTCATGAATATGCAATATAAAAGGTCACAGGGTGGTTCTGTTAGGATATTTTTTTTAAAAAAATGTACATTTTAACAAGTGTAGATAATAATAATTGTTATTTTTAAAATGCAGATTAAAAAACTTAAATCCAAGAACTACGTACTTGTAACAGCTCATGCAGAATCTCTATCAGGCTAAAGTTAAGCTCTTAAAACTCGTATCACCACACCGTTGTTTTCCACTATGTTGTCTTTGGTCTAATAAATACACAGTTCTGCCCTCAGTAGCAGTTTATTAAGATGAAATGTTTTTTTAAGGATCATTTAGGGTCAAGCAGATGATTAACTGAACTCTTCATACCCAAAATGTATTTATTCATCATTCATATAGTGAGAAGGAGGTGAATTATAATGTGAGCTGAGTGTACGCTTTGCATTTTGTAATTTGGGACTCTTTTCTTTCCCCAAATTTCCCATCATTCCTTTCACACCGACAGAAGCGATGAGGTGAAAGCGATTCTTCTCCACAGGTGACGGATGAACGGAGGCTGAAAGAAACCGAGACATAAATCTGTTTTTTCACTCTCTAAAAGGGCTGAAAAACACATGTATCTTCTTCCTCGTAGTCCAAGTTCACGGTGACCCTCCGTTCTTTTGTGTCTGTCGTACAAAAGGAAACTCAGACAGCCTGATATCACGTGTGAGAGAACTGGCTTTGTCGAGGTGGTAAGAACGTGTTTATTAGAGCACGGAGCTGCAGGGACGGAGCTCTTTAACGTTTTCTTGTCCTTCAGGTTCTGAAATACAGAGTGTTTAACTGTATTTTCTTTAGGATAAAAACGTATCTGCGATAGAGAGTAAATTCTGCTGATAATGAACTTAATCCAGTCAAAATGTAAATGCTGTATTTTTTTATTTTTCATAAAATATGCCCTTTGGAACCTGAGCAATCTGGTTTCATTCCCCTCAAAAACATGGAAAGAAGTAATGAAATAATGAAAAAGGTACAAGAAAATTACCTGAAAATAAACTAAAGAAGAGGAGCAAAAACAAACAAGAAAATTATGAGAAAAAGTGCAAAAAAAGTAAAAAAAAATTATTATATAAAAAAAATTATTTTAATTATTTTTCCCTTTGTATTTTTAAAAATATAATTATAATGATGAAGTATAGTTTTCTGGACATTTTCTGTATTTTTTGGTGATTCTGTAATATTTGAAATCATTTTTATTCAAAATTATGCTATGGAATATAATTTCTTTTTGGATTTTTTTAAAAGATAATTTTCTTTATTTTCACTTCTTACTTTCAGGTATTTTTTCTTGTGTTTTTTTTTTTTTTTTTTTTTTTTTTTTACTGATTTCTTGTTTAATTTTGGCCATTTTTTGTTAAGCTGCTCATTGCTTCCTTCCCATGTTTTTAAAAGAAATCAAGCCAATTTGCTCAGGTTTCAAAGGGTTAAAAGATAATGAGCTGTTATCATTTCAGCCAGGTAGTTACCGGTATTTTTTATAGCCTATTTTGTTAAACTGGCACCTTTATTTATTAACTGAATTAGCTACGAGCAGTTCCTGTTTGCAGTGTGCAGCTGATGTACAGACAGTCTGGATTCTCTGATACTGAGGAAAACCTGTTCTGCATTGCCTCTTTGATTTCTAAGCTGATTTAGAGATCTTTGGTCATGATGGACCGCAGAGGCGAAAACTGTTCAACCTCGAATCTCAGCAGAACGGTGCACACCCTCGATCCTGCTCTTTTAACTGCTGCGTAATCAGCCGGCTAAGTGAGGACTGGTGTGCTCAGCCACCCGCTGCACAGGGAGGAGGAGGAGAGAGCAAGGAAACACACACACACACACACACACACACACACACACACACACACACACACAGCTAAGACCACATCCTGCAACTTTCCAGTGTTTAAAATGCTGTCTGGAACGATGAGTTAAATTGATTATGTGTTCATGTCGGGGTTAACAACCCAGAACGTCCAAATATTCTTTGGATACATTTCACCACGTTACGTAAAAACAGCTCATTTTTCAAGCTCTGTATGAACAAGTTGAGCTGCAGAGAATAACATACCAACCGGAGGAGACGTTTGGTTTGAAAGATTTTGTTTAAAGAAACTAAAATCCGACAGTAACAGAAAAATATTTGCATGAGATAACAATTGGGAATGTGCTCGATTGTGGGGTTTTTTAATCTCCACTTTCAGTTTTCAGCTCTTATCTTTCCCAGGAGGTGATGAAAAAGCCGCTGAAGCACTTTATTTTGGTTTTGTTGTCAGCTTCATCCTGTTGAAGTATCAGCGAAGCTGCGTCAGAACATATGTCAGCCTTTTTTCACTGGTTTGACTTTTGAACTCTGTTCCAAAGAGCGGTCCATGTTTTTCGAGGTGACGTCTTTTCCCCGTAATGACTGTTGCTACAACAGATGACAATAAGAGCTAAAAGGAAGACGTGAGGTTTATGTGTGCCTGGTCAAACAGATATGAGTTACAAAGTGGAAAAGTAAACTGGATTCACAAAGAAAGTCGCCGAAAACAGTCACAGGCTCAGGACTTTATCGTTCATCTCTTTTCCATTTACTCAGTTTGGTTTGGTTTGGTTTGGTTCATTTGAGTCATTTGTAAAAAGTATAAAACTCAAACACACACTCAAGTATACAATGAATAAACCATAAGTCAGTGTTTTAATAGCATTTCAACAGAAAAACAACACAAAAACAAACAAAAAAAGGTGTCTACTGAAGCTTATTACACCTGGCCTTTTTACATTTGTTATCATTTTTTTCTTATTACCCTCCCCTTTTCCTGTCAGTCTTTCCCTTCTGTTGGCTCCCTTAAAAACAAAGTAACATATACATATAGTATATACTATAGAGTATATATACATATATATACTATGCTGTTCATACTTTGGTCTTATGGCACATACGTAGATTACAGTCATTGGACCTCTTTCGCAGCCTGATGGTTAAGATCAGGCAAAAGAGGCACATGGTAAGATGCAGAAAAAAACCCAAAACATTATATTCAGAGGGGAAGCGAACACCAGACTCCTGCAGGAAAGCCCGAGGTTTGTTTGACCAGCCCCCTCTCATTCTGAACTCATCAAAAACCTCTGCTCTGTCAGTGCAAAATAAAATAAAAATAAAATTGGTGTTTGTGCACAACGCCCATTTTAAAAGGGATGAAGGGAAAATTGATCATGATTATGATTGATTATTAGAAAAAGAAACTAAACGCATTTAAATAATATTTTAATTTTCTTTACTGGGCACTTTATCCTTCATTTCTTCCACATGTTCTTGTCAATTTGTTGTATTTTTCATTTTTTATTTTCTGTATTTATTGATTGTTTTAACTTGTTAATATATTAAGAATGTGATGATGATGAAAAATGTGGAGCCTGATCTCACAGGAGACTGCAGACACTGAACCAAAACTGCATTGTTGCACGCTTGTGTCTTTAAATGCGTGCGTGTGTGTGTGTGTGTGTGTGTGTGTGTGTGTGTGTGTGTGTGTGTGTTATGCAGATGGCCTCAGTGTCTGCAGTGAGAACAGTGTCAAATATGAGTAATATTGCTGAAATGAGGCGCGGAGCGCTTCTCTCCTTTCGTTGTTCACTGTCCTCGAGTGCAGACCACGTGACTTGCCGTTGTTTGGAAATGAAGCCTGGCTCCGAGGTAGCGTCTGGCTCTTTTGTAATCTGCCTCTTTCATGTTTTGAATATAAAGTCATGATGTATTTAGCTGCACTTGAACTGTTTATTTGAAGTAGCTTTTTAAGAGTGCTGTATTTACACAGCTTCAGGTTTAACTGGAAACATGCCTCTGGGAATAACATGAACTGTTAAAATATGAGTCGGTGTTAGTCACAACTATAAAAAGTCCTGAAATATGTTGAGTCATCACATGTGAATCTAAATACAGTTTGGCAGTGAAGGGGCCAAACAGGAGCAGGCAAAGACCACAGAAAACCATCCGGTGTCCAAGCAACTTAAAATAATTTTAAACAAGCAGCAACCTCCGAGGCTGAAACGTGAAGTCAAAACCTGCAGTTCCTCTGATGTCCACTTGAGGCCGGCTCCAAGAGCGAGTCAATCCCAGCATGTTCTCATGGAAACCAGTCACTCAGTGACCAGTCTACGACGTTTAAAGTATCCTTCTGCACCAGAAACATTTGGGCGGAACAACAGAAGAGGTGTTAGATACAGTACGTAACATTTTTTACACTCGTGAACAGTTGTAAACTCGGTGTCTTGCAGGAGCTTTTTTAGCGCCGTTATCAGGGTAAACACAGCTGTGGCTAATATAAATTACTGAAAGGTAGCTATAAGTAATGAAGCATTTGTAATCTGTTTTATTGGCAGCTGCTCTCTAAATAAACATAATCTAAGTCAGACTTTCCTTTAATTATAATTTTATTAGCTGCAGCTGTGTTTATTCTGCTGTGACGCATCTTTCAGGAGACAGGAGATTAAACAGCGCTGATTAAACGACTCTGGTGTCACAATAAACACTGACATGTCCGTAAGACACAGATGTAATGTTGACAAATACTGTTTTTTAATTACTAAAAAGGACACTTTAACATATTCAGGAGAATTTAGGTTGCAAAGTTACGGGCCCGCTGGTCTCCCCACTCTGTTCATATTTTAATAAATTAAAATAGCAAGCGAGAACAACTTAATGTATTTGGCTCATTTAATTCCAGGTGGAAGCACAATGTGCTCGACTGAGTGCGAGGTACAAAACAAAGCCAGTAACCGACCATTTAAGTGAATAAAATCAATTAAAACAAAGAATAAAAAATAAACCAATAAAAGATGCAAAGAAACGTGAGTCAGAACTAATAAAAAATGTCAAAATTAAATTAAATAATAACACTAAAAGTAGGCACTTTTAAGAGAATAATCTAAAAACTAAAAACAGAATATAATAAGATAAAATAGACCAATAAAAGATGAAAAACCAACAAAATATAAATAGCAGATTAACCAGTAAAAGTAAGAGGTCACCTGAGTTCAAACCCACAACAGAATTAAAACAAAATTTAAAAAAATAATATTTAAAGTAGTCCAACCAGGCTATAGAAACAACATTTGAATTATTTCAGCTTTGTTTCTTCTAAATGTGATTTTGTGATCCGTCACTTGATTGACGCTGCAGATTGTCATGAGCACCTTGGGAATTAACTTTTTCCCTAAAGTTTTTATGTCCACAGGCTTCTGCCTTCGACTTTTTTCCAGAGATATTTTCTACCACAGTCGTCATCATGTGCTGATGATTCAACCGCGAGTTTCATCCTGATCCGAGCTCAAGAAATATTCAAACTGTCAGTCACCGAACACCGAGTGCCGGTTGAAGGGGACCTACACCTCACGATCCAGGAAACCCAAAATAGCTTCCCCAGTTTGCTCCACCTGTTTTCACTGTGACATTGTTTCTTCTTTTATTTCTGTTATAAAACCATAATTTTACCCTCAACCCTTTGAAAGTGGACCTCCTGCAGTTGCTGTTTGCATTATTCTGTTTGAATAGATCTAAAATAAGAAGAGCATTTATTCCTTTTGCAGAAATCAATGACGTCTGACTTCCTCCTCATCCCGGCATGAGCCTAGTATACTTTATCTTAGCTGCCACACAAACGCGGTATTTTGCTGTAATTGTGAGTATATTTCCCTAAATGGCCCAGGAAGATGCTGTTCGCATAATCCTTTATAATTATGTTTATATAGATCTAAAATCATATGCACAATTAGTACACAATACAACAATAGGGGGAGGGCAGAGTATTGTTCATGATGGTGACAGCAGAGGGGAAGAAACTGTTCTTGAGTCTTGAGGTTTCCGTCCTGATGGACCACAGAGGGGAGGGTCTCAAAAAGTCTGGGTCCGGTGTGAGAGATCGGCCGAAATTCTACCGGCGCTCCTCAGGGTCCTGGAGGTGTCATGCTGAGATGGCAGGTGGCAGCCAATCACCCTCTCTGCAGGGTGGAGGATACGCTGCGGTCTGTTCTTGTCCCTCGCCGTGGCTGCAGCGTACCGCGCTCTGATGGAGGAGGAGAGGATGGACTGAAGTGCACCATCATTTTCTTTGGCAGGTTGAATTTCTTCAGCTGCTGCAGGAAGTACATCCTCTGCTGTGCTGTCTTGATGAGGAAGCTGATGTTCAGCTGCTACTTGAGGTCCTGGGTGAGGATGGTCCCCAGGAGGTGGAGAGACTCCACGGTGGAAACTGGGGAGTCACAGAGGGTGATGGGGGCAGCAGTCCTTCTGAAGTCTTCAGAGCATTCAGCTCTAGGTTGTTTTTGACGCACCAGGTCACCAGATGGTCAACCTGCTCTTTATATGACATCATTATCAACCCGAGGCTGCCTGTTGGCGTATCATACAGCCGTGGGAATTAACTTTTGGTGTCGGGATCTTATGCCGAAATCACAGCAGAAGTGGCAGCATATGATGACTTTGGAATAGGTCCTTCCTGGTTGGCCTATAAAAATACATCATCCTCTATGTTAACGGGCTGGCATGAGCACGTAAAGGGCAAGCTAACATAAAAGCCAAAATAGGTAGCACTTTTATTGTTTTTGTAGCAGAAAGCGAAGGTTTCTGTCGTTATGTCATTACCTTATGGTCACTTGTCTTATGGGCAGTGCAAATTCAGTATTTTGCGAGAATCCCCCAAAGGATTTCCCCGTAATGGCTGCAGGTTGCTCAAAAAAATTTAATTTCAATCCTTTTCTTCAGATCTGGAGTGCATCTAAAAAAGACAAACCATCACATGCAAAAGAAGCACACACAAACAGTTTAAATTTATAATCTTAATTCAAAACTAAATAACAGCTTAAATACACAGCGTTAAGAAATATCTTGTTCATGTTTCGAGTTAATTAACCTGAATGAACCTTTTAGCTTAGGTTTTACAGATGTTAGGGATATGAAACATTTAAAGATACTCCAAGAAATGAGCAAGAATACAAACATAAGCTCTGGGGAGGATTAAATTTCACTTTTTAAATGCTGGTCCACCGTGTCTTCATGTGTCTTCATGTGTCTTCATGTGTCTGGTCTTTTAGTGCGTCCGAAGCTGTGCTGTGTGTGAATGAGTGAGTGTAAGAAGAAGAAGAAGAAGAGAGGGTGTGAAATAGAGGATGAGTTGCTGCTTTAAACAACCAAATGACAGACATGAAAGCTTCTATGATTGAAGACATCTCATTACCTTAAAAGTGCCACTATTTCAGTGGAATAGTGCCATTTTATCAGTGAAATGGCATGAGGCCAGAGGCGCTACAGAACAACCTCGTCTCGGCTCCTATGACAACCACAGTTTCATCTTCCCTAATGACGGTTCAGCATCACTTCCACCGCCTCCGTACCACGGACCTTTTCACCCTGAACTCTCATTTCGACAAGGAGGGCAATCTCCTGTAAGTGATGCTCTCTCTCTCACACACACACACACACACACACACACACACACACACACACACACACGTTCAGTAGAGAAATGGCGAATTGTGCTCAGGGGCGCTTAAATGGAAGTATACAGAAAATGAGCTACATATTTAGAAAACACAGAAGGACCATCAATAATGTTTTAAAGAGACAGATGCTGGATGTATTTGAGTGACTGTAAACAGATAAATCACATCATATTTTAGGTTCTGGTTCACGAAATGTTTATTTGTGATGTGCTTGACATCATAAAATCAAGTCCCAGGTTCCCTTTTTTTCCCCCACACTTCTTTAACAGTCATGCACTCTATAACCCTTTGAAACTCGGGCAAATTGGTTTAATTTCTTTCAAAACGGGGGCAAAATGACCAAGACACCTGCAAGAAATGTCTCAGAAATTGCAAGACATTAGTAAAAGGTGATGAAAGAAAATGACCTGAAATTTGCTTTACAAAAGGTGGGGGAGAATTGTTAGAACATGATCAGATAACTAGGGAAAAATGTCCAGAAAATTAGATATCAGTCAGGACTACTTAGTCAGGAAAAACACTTCTTAGCAGCTTTATTCGCAGTTTGAAATGTTTATAATGTTGTAGTTATTGATATTTGGCAGTATGGCTCTGTTCTGCGGTGCCCCTGCCCTTCCACGTGCTTACGTGGAAACGTTAAGCAGGAACCGCTCTCATTCCTGCCCTTCCTGTGCATCCGAGGAAAGCCTGAGGCAGGGAGAGCAGCAGCATGCAGAGGGAACAGCGAAGAGCAGGCAGGCTAGAGCAGCTTAAATAAGGCGCCGCAAATGAGTTAAGCGAATCAGATGCTTTGAGGCGAATCAGCTGGCCATCAGCTGATGAGGGCTTTCATGATATCGGCTGATATCAATAGTAGCAGCACTTGACACCGTGGCCTGCCTGAACTAACGCTATGCACAATTTGTCACCGCAATAATTTTATATTTACAATTATGCTACGCTTTTTCGTTTCATTATGTACAGCATCACTGATATTTGAGTTTCAGCATTAACTTGAAATAATGTCATGTTTTTGTCTTTTGCAGAAATGCACAATGCTAACCTCTGTCAACTGGATTGCATTAGGAGTATTTTTTGTTAATTCTCCCTTTTATTTTATTTTTTGATACAAGTGTCACTTTGAACAAAGTATTTCCAAAAGTTCAGTTTTATGACTCAAATTCTCTTGTACTTTATGCCATTATGTGTCCTGCTACTGTTTTGCACCCAAATTCACACAATTGCTCTCAAGTGAATCTCCAAGCATTGACGTTACAAGGATATATTATTCAATCACTGATTGGACTCATGAGTCAGCGCCTTCAAGGCTGATTTATGAGTTTGGCTCAGCTTATAAAGACAATCAGCATGACTGAAAGCATGCTTCTGTAACATCAGACACACTTTTTTTCATCACTTTTCGACGTTGTACGTCGCTTTGGATAAAAGCGTCTGCTAAATGAAATTGTAGAATTGTAGAATTATAGACTTTTGTTGAAGCTTTTATCTACATTTCTTCACCCCATATGGAAAATAAAAAGCACTGAAGCTTAGGTGTGTCCAGATTATATTATTCAGGCTTATTTGGAACCTGCTGAAAGTAACTTTAAATGACTTTAACTACCTAAATGCAAAGGCTGGAATTTTAACCCTTTGAGACCTTTGCTCATTTTCAGGTTTTCTTCTTGTACTTTTTTACTAATTTCTTGCCTATTTCTAAGTCATTTCTTTGCAAGTTGCTCATTGCTTTCTTGAAATCAAGACAATTCCCCAGGTTTCAAAGGGTTAAAACATTATATATACATTTTTCTGTCAGTAATGACATGATAAAAAATACACACCTGCTCATTAGAGCCATGTTTTCCCACCTCTGATAGTTTCCTGCCCATTAGTGCCTTGTTTAGTCATTCGTGTCCCATTATAAACAGAATCTCCTGCTTGGTTTGTCTGATGTTGTTCCTGCTATGACGTTGTTCCGGCCATGCCCTTTCTGCCTGATTGTCTCTCTCAAAATACAAACCTGCCATCTCTTCAGAGTGAACTTTCCTCCTCAGAAACTTTACTCTTTTGCCCATGTGTCTTACAGGTTTACGTACTCACATTGGTTCCATTAAAATTCATTCATGTGTTCAAATGGTCACTTTTAATCTGTTTATCTCTGAATGATATTATTATTCACAAATTGGGTTTCCATTATGGATGTGTGCAAAACTTAAGCGATATTTCCAAAATGTCGATAAAACACACTTGCAAGATGACTGTGTTTCCACTGAGTGATGTTGTGCAACTTCTCCTCAGGTGATAACATCCCAGTAACCATGGTGATGGATGTTCAAAACATTAGCAGCTTTATTTCTATTGCAGCCACCGCACTAGCCATTTCCAAATCAAGGCCACGTATTTATTTGCAGTTGTTCGGACATTTTTTGCTAAGTTCCATACTATTTTTTTCCCCGTTTTTTTGTTAAAGATATCAAACCAATTTTCTCAGGTTTAAGTGTTTTAATTGAAATGAAAATGTGTCTAAATGCAGCACATGAAAACTGATCCAGATGTTTTAAGGGTTAACTGGAAGGAACTGAGCAAACAGAGATGACAAATGAGGCTGCACTTCAGAGAGTGTTAGAAAGTGCTAGAAAAGAAAACAAAGATGGAAGAGTTTCTTCATTTCATAAATATGCAACCAAAAAATCAGAGAATGGAAGAGGTGGAGCAATACCGAAAATATGAGAAACTAAAAGGACTGAGAGAAAGAAACAAAGCGATAGAGAATTGTGATTCAACATGCCGAGGGAGAGAAAGCAGCCAGGCATCTGATGATAACATCTGACAGCAGCTCTGCGATATGCCGGAGGGATGGAGAGAGCCACAAAGAGGAAGGGAATCAAACCGGGGGGAACAGGAACGGAAGGAAGGAAAGTGAGAAGAGGAACAAAAGGTGAGCGCTGGGAGCAGAGAAAGAGGATGAATATGTGTGAAAAATTGAAGAGGTGCAGGACAGGGTCGGAAAGGTGTAGGGAATACAGACGAATCAAAGTGTCACCCCGTCTTTTGATTTTCTGCAATCCTGCTGTCCTGCATGGTGATCTTTTCTTAACTGGTATAGTTTCGACTCTTTAGATTTTGAAAAGCAAAAACTATCCACCATCACTTTCAAAGTTTCCCTTAGCTTTTGATGTTAGCAGAAAGTTTATACCTGAGCTTTTCTTGGCAGACAAAGAGTTGATGATGCAGGAAAAAACACTTGATTGACTCAACATTTGCTGACTCATGCTGTTATAAAAATGCTGCTGAATTGCTGCATTGTTCTGCAGGTCAAGCCCAGTATGCAAATAAAGTGGCTGTTTTATCTATTCATAATTTCCATTTTGTGCAAACAGATACAAAGCTATAAAATATTTATTGAATAGACTTTTGCCACAAAGCGGATTACTGTCATTTCAGACTTGTTTGTCCTCTTTAAATGTATCCTGGAGCTGCCAGAGACCAATAAGTTGCATAATGTAATAAATGAAATTAAAAGAAAAAAAAATGAGAATGCTTAAAACATTTAGCAACATCTAACTTTCCACATTTTTATCCAAATCATCATGTCTTGTTGTATATACATGTTTTCATTTTCTTTAGAAGATAGTTTGACTATCAAATGACTGACCCCTAGAAAAAAATATACTAATAATAATAATATCCAATAAGTCTTAAACAAGTATTTTAATTTAGAAGGTAAGTGCTATACGTATATGTAACATTATCATCTGCATACATCTTTAAACCTGATAGAAGTTCAGATAAATTACAAACTAAAAAAGAGCGGACCGACAACAGAGCCCTGAGGAACACCTCAGACCTGATTTCTAGCTCAAAAGTGAGAAAAATGCATGTGCAAAAAACATTAGAGTTGAAAGAAAAATGTGACACCATGTTGATATCGATGGTTTTATGGTTCATAGATATGTAAATATAGATGTGACAGGTGGAGGAGAAGAAACAAAAAGTTAACAGAGAAGAAACTCTTCACCACAATTTTTGGGGTGAAAACTAAGAGGACATAAAAATGCATCATGTTATTAAGGAATTAAGTGTCAAGAATCAGAGCAGTGAAATAATTTATTGTCTTTCGTAACACTGTCAAACTGTGTGCCACAGGTAGGCGAAGCAGAATGTCTGTGGTGTCTTGCATTCTGTCCCCTCAAGTTTAATGTCAAATATTTTACATGATTGATGTTTTATACCATATCTGTTCATGGCAACTAAATTACAGAAAGATAAAATCAGTGGCAGATACAAAACTCCTTGAAATGCTATGTGCATACTGTGTAAAAATGATCAAATATTCTGTTTTAAGCTTCAGTTAAGGCTGACAGAATTGTATCTGCATTCAAAACATTGGAATAAAATGTGCAGTCATTTTGTGGTTGCTGAGATTTCTCTGGATGGTGCCATCTTTTGTTCCTTTACTCTGTTTATTTGTACCCCGGGCGTAAAATCGAAAGCTTTGTTTCTTTCATTTGCCTGCTGCATAATGTAGAGATCATTGATGCAGGCGGTGTGCACTCACAAACACATCTGAGACTTGCATTCATCTAAAGACTCTTAACAAAATGCCTTCCCTATCGACTTCCCCGAACCTTAGCCTGAACTTAACCTTCAAAAAACCCTTTGAAGAAGCAAGGATCAGGCAAAAAATCTGAAACTCAAATTGGTCCTCACACAGATAGTGCAAGAGCACACACGCATGCTTTGATTTACCTTCATTCCCTGAGGGTTTATTCAGGTTATAAAAAATGAGCACTATGTGTTTAGACTCCACTGAATGCAACTGCAGCGAAATGTCCTGAACTGGTTTTAACCTTCATATCACTGTCTTTCATTAAATACCTTCCTCTGTCTCCTTCTCTTGTTAAATGCATTTGATTTGACCTAGTTATCCCTCTGGTAAAATGCTCACTCACTCTTTTTTCCCAAAATCTTTCTGTTCCATAATAGTGACTCAGACGATTCATTCCTGAATAGGTTTGGAAGAAAATTTGGAGTTTGATCAAACCCTTCAACAAATTCCCAAAGGGCCAATCCAGAAAAGTTAATTTGTGTGAAACAAACTGTGTTAAAGTGCAAAGATGTGAAAAGTTTTCTACAAATATGTACACTGTAGACAGAGATGCTTCTGCAGCCCCGATGCTGGAAGAAAATGTTGCAATTCAGCAAACGACGGAAATGTCAAATATCGTATGTATCAGGTCAACACATCAAAAGTAACATACATGTATACGGGGGCATGATGTGTCACCTGATAACTGCCAAGCTGCAAATCACTGTTCAAGAACAACAAATAAAACTGTGACTAACGTGTCCTGTAACCTGGGTGTTTTCAACATGTTCTCACTCCTCACGTGTTGCCACTTTGCAGTGGACTTCTGCGTAAACGTATTAGAGACAAAAAAAGCACAAAGTAAGATGAAGAAAAACAAAACAAAACATCACATTCAGACAGGAAGGCAACATCTGACTTCTGCATGAAAGTCCAGGGTTGTTGGATGCATCCACCTCCCCTCTCAGCCGCCCTATAGAGACCTGTATGCTCTTTATGTTATGACATTACCGACAGCGTTTCAACCTGACCCCATCCAGTGGTGTATCATGCAGACGTGACAGGTTCCATCCAGCCACATTGTCAACTGACGCTGCCTGTCTGTGTATCATGCCGACCGGTGCAGGTGCAGTCCGATGATCTGCCGGTGCATAACAAGACTGCAAACAGTTCTGTCTGGCACGTTTTCAGCTGATGCCATTATTATACAGGTGCGAAAGGTGGCTTTTGGCATCAGGATCTTACGTCAAAATCACTGCAAAAGTTGCGGTATTTAATAACTTTGGAATGAGAGTGAGCTGGTAATCTTTGCTTGTCATTTCACAGTGTTTGGGGTTTTTTTTAATGGATTTGACTGCAGAAAACTTTAGCTGATCACAGAGACAACACACACACATGCAGATCGGAAGACTGCAAATCAACATGATATTTGTTGGCAACTGACATCCCTCTCATTCTACTTTTTTGCACACTATATATGTGTATATTCATACAAACAGCATGCATATGTTCAGGCAAAGGAAACATAAAAACATGTATTTGTAACAATGCAGAGACGCCTGCAAACACTCAAAACGTATTAAACAAAGCAGATATTACAACACAAGAACAGATGCAGCATCACAAGACTGAAAGATAGTATTATTGTGGAGAGCAGTCTGTTATGTTCAGCACAAACTCAGATATAAACCACATCAGAGCGCCGCGGGAGAGCTGACTGTTTGCTGATAAATTCTGTCTTCTCGATAATAAAAAACATATATTCAAATCAGTTGATGCAGCAGCAGTTTTTCAGAGGCTGCAGCAGTGTTCATTAATGCTGCAGCAGCAGAGTTGACTTTTAGTAAGAGAAAGTGAACATGCAATATCTGAACTTAAAGAACAGCTCGCACAAAACTGAGCAGTTGTGAAAGTGTGTGTGTGTGTGTGTGTGTGTGTGTGTGTGTGTGTGTGTGCGTGCGTGCGTGTGTGTGTGTAGTTGGTTGGACCTGCTGAGCACGCAGTGAGCAGTAACAGCATGTGGCCCCCTCACTTCAGATGGAACCACGGGGGGTCTAACTTCTTCCATGTTTCTACAAACTTCTGTGAATGTTTGACCCTGACAAAATCCAAAACTGAGATAGTTAATTTTATTTTGGAGTCACTGAGCACATATCCCAGAAAATTGCCCGAAAATAAGTAAAAATAAATAAATAAAAATAATACATTACACAATAAAGGAAGAAAAGTACAAACAAAAAAAATCAAGACTTTTAAGAGAATTAAAAATCTATTTTTTGGACATTTTTTCCCATGTTTTTAATCATATCTAATAATCCGCTGCAGGGATATTTCTGGACAATTTGCTCATTTTCTTTGTTCCGAAAAGAAATGGCACTAATTCTCTCATGTTTCAGAGGTTTAAATGCTTGTGAAAGGAACCTGAATGCAGCACAAGAAAACTGATGTTGATCCTGGTGCTTTTTAAAGATTTAAAATTTGTTATGTGATAAAACTTTGGGCTGCATGTTTGTATGAAAGTTACTGTATAAATGAGGTTGAGTTGAGCTTCAATCTTTCGCACTGAAGATAAGAAGCTCTTTTTTTTTGCTGTGATATGTCAGGATACCAAACACTTGTTACATGTTGAGTTTGTTGCCCAGGTTGTTGTCTGCGAGGAACACATAGGAACAATGAAGGATCCCCTCGCCACAACACAACAATAAACATAACCTTGGCTCAGTATCGAGGGATTTCTCTCATTATTATTTCGCAGGTCCCACCTTGTTTTTCCCTCCAACCTGAAATGTCAAAATACCTCTGCACTGCAGTCCTTGTCACTGCCGACTCCACTGTGAAGGGCTGCAGACTGACGCATTTTCCTCTTTTTTACCTGCAAACCGCGAGCTTGACCACGAGGCAGCTTCGTGCAGTTTATTTAAGCTGTTCCGGAGTTATCACAGGGTTAAAGCGATCCCTAATCCTAACCTTGAGCAGGAAATAAATGCCAATTATTATTTTCATTTCACCCCTGCCTCTGCTGCATCAGTTGCACTGCAAAAAGAAATAAGCATTTTGCACACTGGAAGCAACACTTGAAGCCAGACTTTTCACGACTTATGATTGAACCCTGACTGCTGTTTGGCCCCTGAGCCTCCCGTGTGCCCATCAAAGGAGAAATTCCTTATAAAAACCTCCAGCTTTGGAAAATACCTTGTTGAATCGCCTCTCTCAGATCATTAAATCCACTTCCAATTAAAAATGTGTTTTGCTCATTGATTCTTCACCCTGCAGAATGATGTGCCTGCAGAGATTAATGCTACGAGGTTGTTTATCATTCCAGTTATTCTGTGCTCACCTTGACCCTTTGAAACCGGGAAAGACGTCAGTTTTCTTGTCCATCGTTCAGGCGTCTTTCAATAGCATTAAAGTCTTTTGAACCTAAGTAAATGGGTCGATTTCTTTCAAAAACATCAAAAAAGAGGCATGAGAAATTTGGCAAAGAAATTAGCAAAAGATGACAAAAAATAGACCTGAAAATTTGCTTTATAATGTCCAGAGAACTGTTATTATAATTGATGTGACTTTAATTTGATGTCGTAAGTGTCAAAGAAATATAAAAATAAAGAGACATAAAATCATTTAGATGGAAACAGATGCATTTCTGTATTCATTTCCATTTCTATCGAAATTTGAGTCGTTTGAAATCTGACGGGCAGTGGAGGCGCTGTTTGTGCGGCTCAGTTCAGATGAGGGCATTTATTATGCGATGCACGAAAAGTTGTTTTGTGAATGAAACCACAGAGAAGGCTGCTGTGTGTGAAGGATTCAGCTTTGCAATTCAGATGCAATTTTTCTGATGTCCGTGCTTCTGCTTTTCGTAAGTCGCCAGGGAATTTCATAAATGTAACTGTTTATTAATGATCTCATCCTCTTTGTGTGTGTGTGTGTGTGTGTGTGTGTGTGTGTGTGTGTCTGTGGACTTGACTTGAATTGACAGGTAGAGTGGAGGAGTTGAGACTGTACTTGTGCCCTTTGTAAGATGCCCTTTTCAAAAAATATTCCTCTCTTCTTCACTGACATGTGAGCAGACACAGACACAGCCAGCGCTGACATTTTCTCACCACCTGCCTGTGAAACACACACACACACACACACACACACACACACACACACACACACACACACACACACACACACTAACAGTAAACAGGGTGAAAGGACTGACCAGCTGCTGCAGGTGGAGGGCTGAAAAGCTGCAAAACACATTTCTGTCAACGACCTTGAAGCAGATGTTGTTATGTTCAACACGTGATGCGTTGTATCGAAGTGCATTTGTCCGTCCATCTACTTTTTCTAGACTGAAATATTCTGTTGGATGAAATCTCAAATTTAGACTGAAAACTGATCAAATAGTAGAACAAGGCATACCTATAACAAAAAATCAAGATTATGTCACTGCTGCCTATTTCTATGCTCCAATGTTCTCAGAAACACATTTTAGTTTCATGTTTAGGTTTAATAGCAAGAATTTGTGAACAGGAAGTGGATGCCATTCTGCTTCCTGCACAGAGAAAACAGAAACTGACAAAACGGATATCAAACAGTAAAACTAAGCAGCGCAGATCAAATATAAACCAAGATTCTCTTACTGAGTTGCATATGGCTGCCATTTTTTCACACGTATTAGCATTACATCATCACCCACAAGCAAGGGCGTTTATTGGTCTGGTACGGCGCCGTGCATTCTGGTCGTTGTAGGTTTTCTACCTCTGGAACAAATCGTTTTTCTCTGTTTTCTCTGATATTGTTGCACTCATTTTGAAAGTTTTTGGGTCTTTCTTCTGCAGAGACGACCCAGTTTCATTTATCAACCACCAGCAGTAGAATACTTGATTAAGTAATCAGCTCATGTTGTCACGCCGGCTAATATCGACTAATAACTAATTACACACAATGATGAGACCTGAAAGTTTTAATGAGCCTCTGCTGATGAGTGAAGCTAATCTCTCCACAGCAGCAGGTACATAACTGTGATGCAGAGAGCCGTCATGAGTCTCTGCAGGTCTGTGCTGGCTGCATACCTACCTGCTAATATTGCTTCACTTTAATAACACTGACTCCAAGAGCGACAACAGTTTTTTTAAATTCCTGTCCCAAAAACTGTTTCAAAACTGTGTTAAAGAATGAAGAGGGGGGAAAAGAGTGCACGTGTCGTCAGGTTGAAAGCCAACTCTTTACCCTCAGAGTGCCTCTCCCAGATGAAGGCAGGAAGACTTTTTGGATCTCTTTCTGACGCCTTTACCCTTCTGCTTTTTTCCATGTTTTATTAACTCAGGATGCAACCTCTCCGCGCTCTGTGTGGGACTGCGGCCCCGGAGGGAGGGAGCCTGCAGTTTGAAATGGAGGAGTCATGTGGATCTGTCACCGCGCTGCTCGATGCTGAGGGCTGAATTGTGTCCTGCCTCTGTAATAATTCAGCAGCCTCCTGCTCGGGTTTGACACTTTGCTGTGAGTTTCTTTGAGTTGCATCCAAAAAACCCAATGAAAGATGATGGTGCAGAAGTAGTATTTGTTTCATTTTGAGGCAGATTTAATGATGTTCTGCAAAGATGAATCCAATTCATCCAAAGATGATTTTTTTTTAATAACACCCACAGTGACTGATGGACTTTATTCATAAATGCATCATTTCAGTCTCCAATGTTTAAATGTCTCAACTCACGACACGACGTGCTGTGAGATCAAATGATCACAGCTGTAATATATGCAGTATAATGAAATACTTGACTGGAAATGGTAGAAGGACATCTGGATAGTCTTGAGATGCATTCTGCAAACTATCTGTCAGTGTGACCAGCCTGTTCTCATTCCTAAATCTTAAAAATACTGCTGTTTTGGCAGCGCTTTCGACATAAGATCCCAACGCCGGAAACCACCTTTCACGTCTTCATAATACACTGCTGGACGTTGTGATCTGAGAACACACAGAACTGTTGCACAGAACTGTTCTCGTCATTATATGTCGCCACACAGCCGGACAGCACCTGTCGCAGCAGCATGATTCGCCATTGGACGGGTCAGGTTGAAATGCGACCAGTAGTCATGTTATATATAATAAGGAAGGAATAAGGTCTTTATAGGGCAGACGGGAGGGACAGTGGATTGATCGCCATCTGTTTGAATGAGATGTTTCTTCTCTACATCTTATACCATGTGCCTCTTTTGCCTAATGCTAACCATCCACGTGCTTTTGTTGACATCATGGTTTCAGCATCCTGAAATTCCAACAGCAGACACCGGAGGATACTTCGGCCGGGGTAAAGTTGCTGTTAATGCAGCCAGACGCACCTGAACGCGTATGGAAAGGTAAGGTTAAACAGCAAGTATATCTCCTGCCTTAGGGGTCGTTTATGTGGCAATGGTTCTCCCATTAAATGTTAAACTTTTGTTGCAGTTTGGCTTTACGTTCACATGAGAACGGCATTTTGGGGGCCTGACAACAGAGGTTTTGAAACCATGTCCCAGAGTAAAATCTTGTAAATGCAACCCCTTCTCTCGCCGTGCAAACTAATACTACTACAGCGTTTATGGTTGTTTTTGCAGATTGATGTACATGAGGATTTTTTTCACAATGTCATTATATGAATGTAGAACGGGAAAGAAAAATCTTTTCTGTTTTTAGAACGACCGTTAAATTTCTTATTGCTGCCTTTCAGTTCGATTAAATTCAATTCTATTCGATTCGATTTGATTTGATTCAATTCAATTCAACCAATTCAATCAACACTTTGTTTCTCCCTGAGGGGCAATTTGTAAGGCACACAGAGTAGTATGGTAACTGGTAACACTTCGAAGACAGCTATAAAAAGTTTATCCTGATGGTGAGAATGGCAACAGCAGAGTAGGACAGATAACCGTACACGTGATATGATGATGACCTGAAAGGCATGTTGCAGTTGCTTTATACAAGAACTTCAAAGTTCTGGGAATCAGGCTTTGTTCATGTAAATTAAAGCACATTTGTATGATGGTGGAGACCACTGGGACCAATACAGCTCCAGTTTGAGGTCAAAATAAGGAGATGGCACATGAATGACAGACAGCTGCAGCTTGTTGTAATCAGGTACGAGATTTCTCTGTATTTGAACAGTCCTCATCAGCTCTTACAGTCGAGTGTGTTCAGGTGTTCATCAGTCACTGCTAATTTAATTACACTCCCACTTGCGGTGTGATTAACTGACACTCCACTTTCTCATCTGAGCCTCTTCAGTCCACATTTCAGCTGCCGAGTCCTTCTTAACTGTCCCGTTTCAAAGAAGCTCTCTGTTACCAGCGTTTTTGGGCGACACAACCTACGTTTCGTTTGCAGAAACACCAGTCAGCTCTTTAATGAAGCCGTCCGGCTGTCGCTGTAATAAAAGTCAGGGAGTGTCATGTTGCTGTTATCTGCTTCCAGGTGGTGATCAGCCGGCAGTAAATATTTAACAAACGCTAATGTCAGAGCCACAGGAAGATGTCAGTGATAAAAAGACAGAGAAACTGCTCTTGTTATCAGCCTCAACATGTTGTTAATCAGTGGGTGTCATGAATAAATGAAGTTATGAAAAAGATACATGGAAAAAAATGCCTAAAATTATCGAAAATAACAGCTATGTGCTGTAAAATCATGACATCATAACACTCGCAGGCAGAGGATGTGTCAGAATCATGATTTATGAGACAGCAGCAATGCCCGAGTGTGTGTGAGCGTGTGTGTGTGTGGGGGGAAGTATTTTGACCTTTTCCTCCTCGTGTCAAAACCTTTCAAGAGAGCGAAGTTGAGGGTGTGGAGGAGCATCAGTGTGTGTATATAAGGATGTTTAGTTTTTTTTAAAGAAAAAAGATTACTTGAAGATTTAATTTAAATTCGTAAATTAATTTCCAAATTAAATTCAGTGCACCCTTTAGAGCAGTTCTTTGTGTTAATATCCTTCAGTTATTGTAATTTATTTGTAATTTGTAATTGTAATTCATCTCCTGCTTTGTTAACAGATGAGAGCAAAGAAAAGAGACAGAAAATGCAGTAATCTGACATGCTGACCTCCCTCTACTGAAAACAACTTTATTTCCATGTGGCTTCAGTCAACGCCACAATGCAGCGATGGTGGTTATTTAGGCGTATTTGAAGCATGAGTAGATTTTCACCCTGAGGGCAGAAATGAGCTAAAAGTGTCAGAGCGAAATATTTTCAGATGCAGCATTTGTTTTAAATGTCACTTTTTGCAGTAAACGTGTTATCAGCTCATCAAAACAGAATTTTCGCGTCTGCTCTGAGGACCATCTGAGTCTGGAGCTTCAGAATAGGCCCAATTTTTATTGATTTATTCATTCATTTGTAGCTTCGTGCAGCTGCAGACAGGCCTCAGCTGTTTTAAGATGAAAAGCAGGAAAAGAGGAATGGTTACCATGCAGGAGAAATAGGGGGCATATTTTAGTCGTACAATCTGAGCTCTAAACTCCAAATTGGGAAATGATCACGATTTTCGAGTTTCAATAAAACACAATTTCAAGATGACTGCGTTTCCACTGAGTTATGCTGCTTCCTGTCTTCACAAGTCATCATTATTCCCAATTCAAGGCGACATAGGTGTGTTGTGCGAGCGATTATGGAAAGTTGAGCCCCTTATACATTGGAGCGGCCACGTATGAGGGATTTTAGGAGCTGATAGTCCACGATTTGACAGAGGAATTGTAGATTCAATACTTCCTGATGATCCACTCAACTTTCTCAGAGTTATGTGATGCAATAACAGCTGCTTCATGAGGGAGCCAGTTCCTACTGACAAGAACACAGCCATAGCATCATGTGACCTAAAAAAGCCAAAAAAGTGTCTTCATAGAACTTTTTGAGTACCTCCTGATGCAAGCATTAAAACTTTTCTGTGATGAATGGGAGTTTGTTTTGTTTTTTTTTAAATGATGTGTTTCCATTTTATGTATTTTATATTCAGAACTTCAGTTTGTTAATGGAAACCCACCCACTGAGCATTTCACATTTTGGCGCGCTGGCAGAGCAGGTGAGCTGAATTCCTGCCCAACCATACATGCACACTTTATGCCCGCCGGCTCCTGTATGTTAGGAGGTTTGTCATGTTCCTGCAGCTCTGCAAACACATCTGTGTGCTTTGAAAACATGGACGCCACAAACACAGCACCCCTAATTAGAGCTGATGCACATGATGTCGTCATGAGGGTTGACAGATGTACCTCAATGTGTTGTATCACATGAGCTTTCAAAGCAATCAAATCCATGGGAGTTTAAGTGTTTCCATAGCAGTTTTGTGAAATATAGTTTTTCCACAAGATCGTCTAAAATACCCGCAGAACCTTTTTTGCAATAAATGGGAGTTTTTTAAAAAGTGAGTGTTTCTATTAGGTGCATTTTATATCCGCAATTTAAATTTGCGCAATTTGAGGCTTAATGGAAACCCATCGAGTGACAGGGCTAACTGTTGGCATCACTCGGCTATTGTTACCTGATGACTCGGTGTTGAAGCTCTTTAAGAAGAGAGTGGCCTTGTTGACAGCAGTGACAAAGTTTGTTAAACCAACAGGGAATCAGGGTGAACTGAGATCAGACTCCTGGTGCAAAAAGAATTGTACTTAGGTATCGTTTGACTAGAGATGCTTCAAAAAATGAGACAAATGAACTCCAGCTGGCCAAAAAAAAAGAAAAAAGCTGTTTTACGTGTTGATCTTTTCAACGATTCACAGAAAGAGCAAAGCATGCACGCTTTATTGTATGATCCAAATCTTCATGAAAACCTTGATTTTCAGCGTGTAGGTTGATAGCTCAGAGGTTTGTGTTTCCTGTAGCACCACAGATTTTAAAAATGATATGCAACATAGTGGAAGGAAGTCCGAAATAGTCACAGTCTACATCTGGTGAATCAGACTAATTTATGATATTTACATAACTCATAGCGTTTGCTGTTATAACATACAGCCACAAGTTAATCATGTCATATTTTGAATTTCATGTCATGCATTTTCACAAAAAATGTACTTGTCAACCTCACTGCAACTCATTAAATAGACTGAATATATAAACGCTGATTTACAGTCTGGGGAGAATGAATCACCCCTGAATATTTACGTAGGAGCGTGGAGAGAATCAGTCAGAGGATCTGAGGAGCTCGATGTGGAAACATGACTGTGGAGGTCAGAAGTACAAAGTAGTTTAGACCCACTAAAAATAGAAATAAAGCTGTTACTACAGCCGAATCAGCGTTAATGTGGCGTTCCGTTCAAAATGTTTTAGCTCCAAAAATTAATTGATGCAATTTGTCTGCCAAAAACTCCCTCAAGATCGTCCACTCCTGCAAGTCCTCCGGGAACCATTCAGTCCCCCAAAAATAAATAGAAAAAAATAAGAAAATATTTTTAAACAGAAGCGGTAACGTGTTGAACAGCCTTTGTTGAACAGGTTTAATTTCCAAGATTATGTTTGTGCCCCTCCCCTCCCCTTCCTTTCAAAGACTGATTTTTTTATTTATTAAACATTTAAAAAATCAATGACTTTTTTCTATTAATATGATTTTAGATTTGCCACATATTTGACATTCTCCACCTGCTGCACAAATATCAAACAAACGGCTTAAGATTTTTAAAAAGGAGGCGTAATTTATGTCCTTCAACCTTTTATATGTCATGCGTCGTGTTTATTAAGAGCAATTTAGGGGAGGAAGCGGCAACGTGTGTTTCACTGCACACACCTTTGAACCTCCCTGATGGGACCCATGCACAGAGCTCACAGCGCTGAGGATTAATGATGCTGCTTGTTTATTAAGGAAGAGTCTCAGAGAGGGAAATGTTCATTAGTGCAGTTTGTTAGTTCGCTGCACAAACAGCAGACCACCAGAGACGATCGCCAGAGCTGCATCAACATTAGACGTGATCTAAGTGAGAAGAGTGGAGGACCGCTTGTATACACGTATGCATTTACACATGCAAATAATTGTCCAAATATTTAAATTTCAACCCTTTAAAACATTAACAAAAGAAGGAAGAAGACAATGAGCAACCTAAGACATCGCCCAAAAATTAGCAAAAGGTAAGTGAAAAGGTTGCAAGGAAATAAGCTGTAAATAAGCAAAAATGTCAAATTGTCAAATAAAAAAAAAAGATTACCTACAAAGTGCTGATGAATAAATAAATAAAAAAAAAAACAAATCCCTATTTTTTGGGATATATAAATATATATATATATATATAAATAAAAACATAATGTAACATAATGCAATGAGGCTCTCGGCTATTCTGTATTGCTTTTAAATATTTATTCTCCAGCAGACCAACTTTTATAATTTGATACCTGCTGAGTCAGCACACATGCAGGCATTATTTACATGTTTTTCTTTTTTGGGGGGGAGTAACCTCTTTAAATGTGCATGAGGCACCAATGACACATGCATTTTTATTCATTTATAACCACCGGGACTTGAATAGTTTGTCATATTCCAGGAGAGAGAATGGAGAACTTAAAAAAAAAAGCAAACAGAAAAAAAAAACTTTGTTAAAGTTGTCAGTCAGCAAACCCCAGTAATGCAGTAAAAATACTCTCCATATAGCATTCTCTCAAACTGAAAATAATTTCTTTAGGTGGCACGTGTTTTAAATCAGTTAATTTCTCGTCTTCTGTGTTGGACTCCAGCCTGCTCACCAAAAAAGTGATGTGGACATTCGAGCATCTTGTGTAAATAACTATCATCATTTCCTGTTTTTTCTTTTTTCTTTTCTTTTTTTTAGCCAATTTAGTTAATTTTCTTGTATGTTTTTAAATTAATTTCTCACTTATTTTTTGGATCTCTTCTTGTTAAGATGCTTATTGCCTTTCCCCCCCCGCGTTTAAAATAAATTAAGCCAGTTTGCTCAGGTTTCAGAGGGTTAACACAAAGCCACTCAATAATGTGGTTTTTCTTTCTGCACGGCTGAAAACGATATGCACTTAAGTCCAACCCCTTTGGGCTTCCACCACCATGTAGCATTAACCTGTAACTTCAACTCTTATTGCTCTTTTAATTTTCTGCTTATCATTTAAAAAGAACAATTTTGCATCAATTAAAGTTTTCAGCTGAGACTTGTGGATGTGGAACAATGCATCGCTTCTGCTAATCAGAGGTGACATTAGCATGCACGCCGTCGTTACGAGACATAATTAACATTTCAGAAGCCATTAATTTTCTTCTAACCTTGTTAGTCGTTAGAGAGCTGGACTTTGATCAGAGGCGGAGGGAACATCCACTCTGTGTGTGTGTGTGTGTGTGTGTGTGTGTGTGTGTGTGTGTGTGTGTGTGTGTGTGTGTGTGTGTGTGTGTGAACAAGAAACAAAAAGGGAAACACAGACGACACTGTGGTTTAACCCGACAGAGGTTTTCTGCAAACGCTCACAGTTGAAGGAGAATTCATCACGTCTGTGCAGGGATGAGTCTGAAGCCTCAGCGTGTTGTTTGGTGTGCAGGCGCTCAGCCTGTCAGAGCGCCGAGGATGTTGATGCATGATGGATTTGAGTTGCTGTGCAGTTGAGCTGTAATGTGAAGAATTAATTCAGTGTGTTGCAACTAGAAACAACTTCTTACTTCTGTTTATTCTGCAGACATGACATCTCCGTCTCTCTTGGAGGAGAGAGACTCTTTTCCATGTAAAAGGTTGTTCTTGGGGAGTTTTTTCACATCTAAACCAAATAATTACTGTTACAATAGATGTCAAATATTGTACAGGTGTGAGTGGGTTTTTCATAATCTTCAAATTGTGCAAATTAAAATTGCTGATATAAAATATGCCTGACTGAAACATGTCAATTTAGAAAAACTCCTGTTTATTGTAAAAAGGTTTTTATGCTCACATAAGGAGATATTTCAGGCAATTTGAGAAAGCCATATTTCACAATACTGCAATGGGAACACTTTTTCTTGGTCTTATAGGTCACATGATGTACAACAAAGAGTCCAAGAGTTGCTATAAAGTGTTATTGCATCGCAGACCTCTTCAAAAGTTGAGGAGATCGTCCCAAAGTTTTGAATCCACAAGTCCTCTGTGAAATTGTGTACCATTACCCAGAAATCCCTCATACGTGGCCACTCCCACGTGTAGAGCTGAGCAGGTGGATGCAGGAGATAACAGGCAACAGGAACTCAAAGAAATAACCTTAATTCAAGGTGCAGTCAAGACAAAACTAATTAGAAGACAGGCGTGCAGAAGCTTGGAGCTCCTTTAATTTTGCAAATTTGTTGTGTGCTTGTTCATATCATGACAACGTTTTTCAGGAAGAAAACCGAGGAGTCAACGAAGTGGACAAGTGTGACAAGGGGATGAAGTGCAGGTGGAGAGAGGAGCTGAGAAGCTCAGGTGAGGAGGAGAAGGTGATTTGGCGGAGAACAGACAGGTGAGCTAATTGGCTGGGAAACTCTCTGGAGCAGGGAGGACTAACGAGGCTGATGCAGGGCAGCTGTGGAGGTCAGCAGATGAGGGAGAAGCAGCGCAGAAACACAGGAGGGAAAATACGAATGGAAAACCCCCAAAACACAATCAACTTATTAACCCTTAAGACCTATTTTAGTATTACACACACTCACCAACATGTGTCCTAATCATAAATATCAAATATGCATTAATTTTCAGAATTTTGTTTTGTTGGCATGCCACTATACATAAAAAAAAAAAAAAACAACACAAAAATGTTTTATTTTAAATAAACTACATGCTAAGTAGATTTTGATATGAATCACAGCGTGGTATTTGTCAATGATTTGCAACACTGATTACGACAGTGCACCTGTTACACCTCACGCCTACGTGGCCTTGGATTGGCAACAATGACGGTTAGTCTGCAATAGAAATAACCCGCTTTTGAACACACATTATCATGCTTCTTGAATGTTATCGCCAGAGCAGAAGTCACAGAACATCACTCAACGGAAACGCAGTCATCTCGCAACTGTGTTTCATCGACATTTCGAAAAGATCACACAAGTTTTGTGCAAATCTGTAATGGAAACCTGCCTATTTTAAACCCTCTAAAGGGAAAATGTGACTTTTGGCTTAGTTAATAACATTCACTTCTTCACTGACTTTTTGTTCTGAATGTGTAAATGGGATCTTTTAGGCAAATTCATATTACACACCATGATGGATCTTTCTCTCTTTGGCCTCCCTCCCCCTGACATTTCCCTGCAGGTGAACAAAAAACCACAAGACAACAATAAATAAGAAATTTATCATCAGTCATCACGAGGAATCAGTCTGATATGATAAATAGATATAAATTATGTCAGTGCATCTGACAGCCTTAAGCCTCCTGCAGACTGTGAGATTTTTGCAATTTTATAAATTTAGTGCAGCTATATTGTTATAATAATGTGACAATATAGTTCAATAAATAATTATTTTTTAATTTCTTAATCATTTTAAAACAGATGTTTTTCAAAGAACCCTTTTCTTATGTCAGGGGAATTTTGTTTCTTTTGTTCTTCTCTATAATTATTTCCGAACTCTTTTACTTCCATCTGTTTAAATAAGCATTAAGTACTCAGCTGGGTGTTAATGGACGCTTAAAAACTAAAAGGTCAAACATTTTTCCTTTTTTCAGTATTTTGATGGTCTCATGAAAAGAGGAAGTGAGCACATGCGGCTAAAAACTGCAGGTTCTCGGCTTCATTTTAATGTCTAATTTTTGTGGATTTGAAAGAAATCCAGTAGCCACACCGGCTTTTATCTCGATGCTCCCACATAAAGTCAACTGTCAGCCCGCCGCCTGCTGAGCGCCGACTCGCTGGAGGCGACTGCAGAATGGAGCAATTAATAAGTTATACATGATAACATATCGCAGATGCACCAAAATGTGGATCGGGCTTTTTTTTTCACAAAATAATAATGAGCAACTTCAGGTGGCGTAATTTTGTTTCCATGGCATATTTGTGTTTCATCTTTTATTTGTGCATGGATATATTTGTGTGCATACATAACTAGAGACTTGTGTTTTGGTTGCATGTCTGTTTTTTCTTGTGCGATATGAGCATATGCAAGTCATGAGGACAGATTTCCATCTATCACATTCTCCTGCTATGCTCCAGAATGGACTCCCTGACTGATTTCCTTATTCCTGCAGCACACTGATTGCTTTGAAGCCACCAATCTCTCTCTTTTTTTTCGCTCCATCTGAAGTTTGCTGTCCTTGTAGTCCTGATTGAGACGCTCCAGGCTGATTTGTAATATTTCACGTACAGCTCCTGGAGCGTCAGAGTCACAGAAATAACCTCAGGTCCCCCCTGAGCGAGAAGAGCACCAGCATGTATGTGTGTGTTCTTAGAAAGCTGGATTCAGACTTTTTATCTGCAGCTACTGCAAAGTCCAGCCCAGCTGCCTAAAACAAAATGTTAGCATTATTACATTCTGCAAACCACAAATATGTTAAATTCATATTTGCAAAAGAAAAAAAAAAGATCTTGCGTTGATTGCTGCAAAGAAGAGCATCACTATCCTCTGTAAATCTGATCACCCTCCTACATAATTAATTGTCGGGCTACATCCAATTAGATAGAAATTCATTTCAACATATGATGCAAGAGTTAGCTTTTTTTAAAAAAAATATTCCAACCACGTATTGATTTTATGGCAAGATGGGCAGTTTCTGATACTTTTCACTTAATCATTTTTGCAATCACTGGTGCCATGGGGTAGAGGATGGTTGTGGAGGGCAGAGCTTTGGTGAGCACAAAAAAGTGGGCACAATGATGAAGTTTTATTTTTCTCTTTGGGAACTAAATGCCAAAAAAAAGGAGGCGTGTCACCTGTCGGTGAGACATTTGCTGATCTGCAAATGTGTTTGAGACCAACGAATAACAAAACCAGTTGCTCTAGCGAGTCATTGCTGTGTTTTCTTGCAGCTTTTTAAGCACCAAACGTAGATGTATTGTTGTGACTTGTAACTATTTTTGTCACAGTCGCTCCTCCGTGAGTCTGCGTGCAACATCTGTCTGCATGTGTTTGGGTTTTTTTTACTGTCTCTGTTTGAGTGCCTGATGTGTTTTCTGGTTTTGTTTGACTGCTTGTTCCCCCCTCCCCCTCTCTGACCCCCCTGCTGTCAGCACACCTGATCCCCGTCTGCAATCAGCACATTGATCCCCCAATCAGTCCATCTTCCCTTCACCACAAAAACTGTGAACTGTTGTGCCACACGTGATCGGTTGTGCCCTGCCTCAAGCTCCCCCACAGTTTCACGTCTTTTTGCCAGCAAATCTTAGATTGTTTAGTTTCTCTGTGTACTTGCCAGGGACTCACAGCAGTTCTTCTCTCTCCAGGAGATCCAGCCAAGCACCACGCAGTGTGTGCCAGGCTGCCTGTCAGCTCTGCTTCTCCCTCGACCAAGCCCTCCATCTCTGGACAACATCCCAGACCCCCTCTGCCAAGACCCCAGCTCACCTCACTTGACCCCAGCTGTCAATTTACTATGAAGCAAGAAATGTGTCTGTCATGTCCTCAGTGTACCTTTAAAAGCATTCATGCAATCTACTTCACATTAGATCGGTGTATCCCAAAGATGTGCCTTTCCAAATTAGGTGCATGTTGGATGCCTGGATACGTTCAATATTAACTTTAAATAAACAAGCGATCAGCCTCTGTAGACAGGTTTCCATTAACCCTCAAATTGCACAAACTGAAACTGCAAATATAAAATGCATCTAATGGAAACACATCAATTTTCAATAAAGCATTTCCCACAAAAAGTTTTACACTCACATGAGGTGGTATTTCAGATTTGATTTTCGATTTGAAAAGACCATATTTTGCAAAACTGCAATTGCACTTTTTAGTCTTTTCTTGGTCACATGATGCTATGGCTATGTGCCCATCAGTAGGAACTGGCTCCCTCATGATGCAGCAGGAGCTACAAGAGCTGTTATTGCATCACATAACTTGGAGCAGGTTGAGCGGATGATCGGGAAGTTATGAATCCACAATTCCTCTGTGAAATCGTGGACTATCAGCCCCCCGAAATCCCTCATATGTGACCACTCTCACATATAAGGGGCTTGTCTTTTTGCAATTTTGTTGTGTGCTTGTTCATATGATGACAAATTTCTTCAAGAACAAAACCAAGACTTCAACAAAGTGGACAGGTCCAAAAAGGGAGTAAAGTGCAGGTGGAGCTGAGAAGCTCAGGTGAGGAGAAGGTGATTTGCTGGAGAACAGACAGGTGAGCTAATTGGCTGGGAAACTCTCTGGAGCAGGGAGGGACTATCGAGGCTGATGCAGGGCAGCTGTGGAGGTCAGCAGACGAGGGAGAAGCAGCACAGAAACACAGGAGGGTTGTTTTTTTTACAAACGCCTTCCTGCTTGTTCTGCTCTGATAGAAGCAAGAAAGCAGCTGTTCTGCACTGCTATATTGCTGCTTGTTTGCCTAAACCTAGCTACATAATGACAAAGTTTCAATGAATCTAGTGCATTAAAATGTGCAAATGCTTATTGTGGTGATTTTGTTGGACAATAGAAAACCTAACGGGGAGTAGGACTCTGATTATGATTTTTTTTTTTTGGGCTGTATAGACAAAGGACTCCAATACTGAGTCACCTCTTCCCTGATCTGTCTGTCAACAAGGAGCACCTGATAACCTCCTTCTCCTCACAGCGTGCTCACTCTTTCTGTTTTCGTCAGGATTTACGTTTATTCTTCAGTAGATTCAAAGTATCCCAATTATATCCAAAAGAAGACGGTACATTCGCTGTGAGTGGCTAAACTCAGAATAAAATGAGCCATATTAAACAGAGTCTCGGCTTTAGTCTTACGTCTGTTTGGCCTTCTGTTGATTCTTGAGAGCTCGGATATCCGCCATCCACGGTCACTTGTTGTCTAGGAGGCTCATGTGAGACGGGAAGAAGCCCCTCAGGTAAATACATCATAAAAGGCAACAGGCAGCAGAGGAGGAGAGGAGACAAAAAAGGGATAAAACTCAACACTTTGTTGCTTGTTTGGCAGCTTCTTCAGGTGCTCAGAGGACTGTTTTGTATCGTGATGCATACTTCACCTCCAAAGGGACTGTGAGGAGAAGAGCGTTTTGTTTCCTGCTTACGTCGCCACCGCTGCAGGGCTTGGAGAGATGACAGAGAGGGATGCTTGAGGGAAACATTTGAGCTCTTGGCAAAGCCTCAAAGATGTGTTGTTGAATAGGTTTACAGCTGAGCCACTTATGACTGTCATGTTTTGTTTCCGAGGCCCCGGAGCTCACGGTTTAGACACCGTGTACCGAGCCGGCGAGGCAAGAGATCTACTTTATGCAAGATTAACTGTTGTGATGATAGCATTTTATTTTTTTTCTTTTAAGTGGTTTTAATTCATTAATTATTGCAGGAAGCCTGAAAAAGTGGCAAGTTTATGACATATATGACCTTTTCATGTTCTCTGTTTTTTGAAGCAGATCAAATCTGTGTGGTGTCATTCAAATGATAAATAACACAGTCAACTTGCTTTGATTTGACAGCAGAAAACCTCTTAAATTTAGTGAAACACAAACAAACATTAACCCTTTAAAACCTGGATCAACATCAGTTTTCTTGTTTTCTTCAGATGCTCTTCAGAAGCTTTTTGACTCATTGAAACCTCAGCAAATTTGTAGTATTTTTTTCAATAAGGGGAAAAGGCAATGACCAACTTGACAAGAAATATTATTTTTTTATTATTTTTTATATTTAAAAGAGAAAAGAAAATTATCAAAACATAGGGAAAAATGTCCACAAAACTTTATTTCTAATTATAATAAATTTATATTTAAGATTATGTCACAGAAAAAATATAACATATAAAATAATACACTTTTTAGGTCATTTTCTTGTTTGTTTTTCTTTTTGACTTTTTTTCTTTTCTTTTTTTTTTGCTTATTTTCAGGTGATTTTCTTTTAACTTTTTTTAATATCTTGCAGATTTTTGGGACAGGTATTGTCAAGTTGACTGTTGCCTCTTCCCTGTGTTTTTGAAGGAACTCAAATCAAACCAATCTTTTCAGGTTTCAAAGGGTTAAAAGGGCAGGCACAATCATTTCACTCAAAGGCAGATGCAATTTTGTATAATCTGTATATCAGCGGACGACATCTTTCTAACTTGGGAGATACGCACAAACTGAAGAGTCGTAAACTAAGAGAGAGACTTGAAGGAAACATTAAAGTGACCTTTGCAGATGCTAAAAAAGAAAAAAAGAAATTAAAGATTAAGGATTAATTTCAAAGTTCCTCTGTCGCCGGCACACTCATCGACACAAAAGCCACTCAGATGAAAGGTAATGAGAGAAGTCTCACATCTCAAATAAAGATGTAAAATCAGATAAGACCAACCTTACTGAGGCCCAGCGGGAAATTTTGGTAAGATGTGCCCCTAACGATTTCACTCACTTACTTCAGATTTGATCCAGGTTATTTTTCAGGGGAAAATTAAAATAATAACCACCATATCTTCATCTTAAAGCTGCTGCTCATTTAATTATTGATGAAGGATACCCGTGCTGTGATTTAAGTTTAAAATACTGTAATCATCAGGCTCAGTTGAAACGTAGAGTATCATCTGCATAGCTCTGATATTTAATGTTACATCTATTTTGTACATTGATATCTTTATTTTGAGTCTGATATTTTAATGAGTAATTGCTGCATTTTCAGGGACTTTTTTGGCTCCAAATGGTGATGTTTTTAGCAGCCTGTCTGCGTTTTTTCCAGTGTGGATAGTTTCATGAAATGTTTTTTTTTGTATCAAGACCTAACTGCTTTTTTTGGGATTGTGCCACCAAACTAGGTTTTTCGGTGAGCTAATGGGCGCACAAAAAAAACAGGTATTTAAAGAAAAACTTGATCTTTTCTCAAATCATAAGCAGTGGGGGTTATTTTGTGACAAACCTAAACATGTTAGGCACGGCATTGTTTGAATAAAGTTTCAAAGCCTCTTTATTTTAACATGCAGATGAAACGTTTCTGTGGTTTGCACAAACATACAATGCAAACATCTTTATGGCGACAAGGTTTGCAGTCTGTATCACAAGAACCAGATATTCACATTTTTACATAAAGTCATTTGAGCAAAAAAAAGGGTAGGGAATCTTAATCTCTTACATCATTTCATTTATCACCAAGAGAAGAAACAGCAGTGAATGAATTATGCAAATACGTGTCTTCATCCCAGTCCTGCCTGATTGTGTATATCCATTGAGTTTGCGTCATTGTCGGTCATATCTCTCCATCAGAGCTGCTTTATCACATAATGCTGAATTTACCAGATGTCTCTCCAGGCCTGACATCAAACAAACATGATCCTTTTACTGCTCCACACTTCTGGAGAAGCTGTTAACTGGTTCAAAGGCCCCCCGCTGTGAGGGGTAAGTACAGTACTTAGCAGGAGGCCAAAGCAGAGGCAGCAACATGGAAGAAAAATAGAGATGAATTATTTTTCAATGACCTCTGTGGAAACGGGCTGCACTTTAAATGGACCACAGTGCAGCAGACATGCATCCTCATGCTTTTCTTTCTGAATGTGATTCTTGTAACACTGTGGTGCACCAAGTTTCTTTTCAGTATTATTAAAAAAGCGAATTTGTATATCAGGAGAAAATAAAAAAAACAATATGGCACCTGTAGCACACCAGAGAGCACACAGCTCTCAAAAGGATGACGCAGCTTTAGTGACATAAAGCGTATCAAGTGAATTTGTTGTGGATTTTTTGGATTGTTTTTCTTAATCTATGGCTCAGCAGGAAATATGTTTTTCCTATATAATGTTTTTTAAAGGCAGTTGTGAGTCATACAAGAATGTGTATATAAATATAACCCCACGGTGACTTTGTCCTCATCCACTGTGAACGAATCAAGACCACAAAGCAGCTCAAGCTGTCAGTGAACAAGAGAAGTCAAGGTGCAGCGGGCGGGGTGCAGAGCACAGCAGCAACTCTGCCAAAAAGTAAAGAAGCAGTGCTTCTCTGGAGCTGATGTTTGAAAATGGAGCAGCGGTGGATTCAGTCACAGCGTGCACGCCTCGCCTCGTCTCCACCATGTGTGAGGGATTGTTGGCACATACCATATTATGCTGCAAGTGTATTTTGGATTTAAGACTTACCTGTAGTTCAATTTTTATTTTAACTCAAATGATTTCAGTTGGCATTATGACTACAATCAGCATTTTCTTTTGAACGCCTCAAAAGAGGCTGAGGCAGATAAACGTGTCACATGGTGCCGCTCTGTCAGTGACCCCCTGCGTCTACTTTGGACGTTTTAGGTTTCCTCCATCCTTCAGCGTCAGGTGTTTATACTCTGGGATGCTGTTACCATGATGTCAACAAATGCACATGGTGGGATGAAGCAGCACGGTCCTTATGTTTACACAACGGCGTAGACCATCAGGATGGTTAGATCTGCTTATGTTTAGGCAAATGAAGCACATGATAACGTGTAGAAAAAACCCCACACACATCTACATGGTAAGAGAACTCTGACTTTGGTATTTTTGTTGCTCGCCTCCTGTGTCCTCAGCACAGAAACAAAGTGTATAGAAGTGGACCAAGAGACAGAGCCCCACCTCTATCTCCTGAACTCCAAACGCCGATCAAACGGTAACACTAGGTAGAGCTGATCGGATAAAAACTACAGCTAAAATGTCTTCAGAAACATATTTAAATGGCCTGCTTAGCTTCAATGGTGAGAGTTTGTGAACACTGTACACCTTACCTGTGCCTCTTCTGCTTAAATCTAACCTTCCGTGATTTATTGTGGCTTGTTTTTCATTACAGTAACAGGCTGCGTCAAACGTAAGGACCATGCTGCTTTCTGCGTACTGTGACATCACGGTAACAGGTTGCATCATCGCTCCATGTGCGTTAATTGACATCATAGTAACTGCATCCCGCAGCGTAAACAGCTGACACAGAAGGAAACCTAAAACGTCATGATAGACGCAGAAGCTCACTGACAGAGCGGCACCATGTGGCGAGTTGGTGAGAGAACGTGTTGGGTGTTTAATTTCCCGCAGGAATGACACTGCAGCCTGTTTCGCTGCTCCGGGCTGGAACAGCACACTCAGTACTGAACCAGTTTCAAAAATAATTGTTCCTTTTAGTCACTTAGACACAAAAATATGGGAAAATATGGAACCATGGACAGTGCCACAGCATCATTTTTAGTATTGCACTAATGTTTTCTAAACTCTACAGTGCCGAGCTGTTTTAGGAAATGAAATGATTTCCATCTCTAGTTTGAACAAGGACTAAAATCCACAGACAGGATGGGCAAAGTAGAAAGTTTTGAATGAAATCACACGTTTGGTTTTCGTCTTTTCATACACTTTGTTGACAGTGAGGAAAATATTATTCTTTACTGTGCAAACTTGGTTATGTTTTGTCTATTCGAGCTTAATTATTATTATTTAACATTAAACTTTTTAAGGGCTTCTATGGTGAAAGATACTCTCACATTTACACTTTTTTTTTCACTTGAAAACTTTTTCTGATCCTAAGAAAGCTCTCGTTAAGGTAATCATGTTTAATGCTTATTGCATCTTCAAACTCATAATTACCACACAATTCCTATTTAAGGAGCTGCCAATCATTCCTACATTCCTGCATAATTATGCTGCATTATAAAATTCTAACAAGCTTATATAGACATCTCCAGTGCATAACTCAAGTGTTTGCCATAAGTGCGTGAGTGTCTGTCACAGTCCCTATGTTTCACATACACTGATGAGGCCATATGTGGGCTGCAGATTTCCATATTAAATAGCAAAATGCGGTTTTTGGCTACAGAGCTTCTTAAAGTGCGATTTTCTTAGTAATGAATGTCTTTGCAAAGTGAATGCAGCTGTATGTCTGTGAGGCTTTCAAATGTTCCCACAAGTGAGTGATGAAATACTAGAGGCTGTTTGTCTTGAAAATGTCAACCTTTCCAAACAGAGGAAGAATGTTTTTTTTCACAACAGTGACTTGAGTTTTTTGGACCAGATTTGCTGGATCTGAGCACGAAAAATACTAAGGTGAATAAGTCAGGATGTCATGTAGTTTACTGACAGTATGATTAATAGCACCCTAATGAGTCGTTCGTGTCACTGCATGTGACAAACACAAACCCCATACACAATACACATAACTACAGTTATTGTGTGTTGGGTTTCAAGCACTATCAAAACAAAACACACTTTGAATTAAAATAGTGTAGCACTTCATTAACAGTTTGCACAGTCTTAGTGTCGACCAACACATGGCCTGCAGTCTTATCATAAGCTGTTCATTATATTCGGGAAAAATAGTGCAGTGCATTGATACTAATCAGGGCTTAAAATTTTCCTGATGAATCGAGATGTGTCTCATAATTCAGTGGCAATTAATTCAGTGTATCCTCATACATCAGTCTGTATGCTATGCATATACAACAGTTTTTATATCTAATTAAGTAGCACTCCATGAATGATACTGCATACTCAACATTATGTTATGCATTTAATGTAAAATTAGTTCAGGTTTAGGAAAGTAAAGTTACATAATTAATCTTAGGTTACCATATAATCATACATATTGAAATGATAAAACTTAGAAAAATCAAAAGCAAGTATGACTATCAGTCTGAATCTATCAATTTAAGAC
Source organism: Plectropomus leopardus (assembly GCF_008729295.1). NCBI lineage: Eukaryota > Metazoa > Chordata > Actinopteri > Perciformes > Serranidae > Plectropomus > Plectropomus leopardus. The sequence goes on along the minus strand of NC_056470.1, from coordinate 34,684,041 downwards.
AGATCTTCTCACTGTGAAGATAAAGTAGCTGTATGTGACTGTTGACTTTTCTAGGTTGGCACTGATGAGGAATCTCTGTTACGTTTACTCTGACAGCTTAAAAAAGCTTGTGTGCTTTGCGTCGGGAGATTTCAGTTACAGCACTGTTGTCTTTGTGAGAGATGCAAAACCTGAATGACAGACAAAGATGCTTTGGTTTGTTGAGGAAGACAAAAATTCTGTCACAACATTTCATGTATTACAAATCACCTTTCAAAAGAATTCATGCGGTGCAATTATATTTTGGTGCATATCATTTCCTAGGAAACATATCAAATAACTACTGAACAGTAGTTCTTTCTTGCCCTTGGACATGATAGTTTGTCTAAATAATCTTAACTTTCATGCACTTACAATCTTCATCAGTGCATGAAATGCTTTTAATCAGTGTTTCTTACCAAACCACTATTTTAATGAACATTACATTACATTATATAACTCAGCATGTGTGTGTTTATCATCCCAGCAAATAAATACAACGAATCTGCCACACATTCTAACTGGGGGTGGGTGTATCGATACAAAAATATCGATACACCACATTTTCGTTTTAAAGATTGATCCGAGAGTCAATTGAATTAATACCAAAAAAAAGGGGGAGGGGGGGGGGGTTAGTTTCTCCCTTCTACATTGTACCATTGCAGGTTTTATTATGTCTGAGGGTTTTATCATTTCGTTTTGTCTTTTATGTGTTTTGATGTGAGGCACTTGGTGCATTCAATTTCTTTCTTGTAAAGCACGTTGGGTTGCATTTCTTGTATGAAAAGTGCTATACAAATAAAGTTTATTATAATAATAATAATTATTGTAGCTATTTGTATATCAAGAGTAAAACTATGTAAGCAAACAATGTTCTGCTGTCATGAAATTTGATCTTAAGCGTTGGTTATTGTTACATTTTCAAACTTTTATTGGTCATTATTAGCTATCACTTTAGCAGACTGGTTATTCACCTCAAAAATCTCGACACACACTGTTTTCTTTAATAAAGAGTATCATATCGTGTCGACATCAGCAATTTTTGGCCTTGTAATACTTGATATTGGATCCAAACAAAATGTTATGGAATCGACCACCCATGGTGTTAACATGTCAAAGATCATAGTCTTCAGTTCTGGTTAAAACCTGAATGTTTTGAATTCAACTACATTTTTATTGTTGCTGTATTGTTCGTTGTGCCGTACTGAACAGCTTTATATTAAAATGTGTTTATGATGTTCTTATCCACTTATGTTTGCAGTTGGGGAGTGCAAAATATTAGAATACCTCTCAGTATAATAGAGTCCAGTCCAACACCACAGCAAACTTCAGCGTAAATATTAAAGATAGATGTTTTTTTAAATTGAGTTAAGCAATGTATCCTCATACAATGGTTAGTATGGAATCTAACCTATTAGCGTCAAATGAATGACAAAATACATACTTAATGTAAAGTTACATACTTGATGTTGAGTTTTATAGGTTCAGGAAAAGACTCCTGTTGACAAACTATCATAAAATTTGGTCTCCTGGGGTAAAGTCCTGTGTTGTTCGACCCATGCAGCACTCCAACTTGCCTTTATACAAGATTTTGGTATTTATATAACCTTATTATTTGCTCTTGTTTGCACAATGGTCATGTGATCGCCACCCTCTGGATTACATGGGTTTTATACACAAATCATGATTACTTCTGTACAAATTGTAGAGCACGACTTTTTAAATCAAAAGTAAACATTATTACCTTTGCAAGGGTAGTTTTGTAGGATAGTTTAGTTCGGAGGGTTTGCCAGACAAATTGAAAACTTAAAATATATTCAGTGCAGTTTGAACAATATGAAGCTACTGAAAAATCTGTATCTTACAATATTTACAGCATAATTACGATTTCTCTTCGATATACACAAACACAGTGTATCTCTACTTGTTTTGCAAAATATCTTCACACCGCCTACAGCGATCTAATTACTGTAATTATGCTTTATGTACTGCATTTTTACATAATTTTAGTTATGAAAGAATAAAAAATCTTAATGAGACATCTCTTTAAATTTAAGAGAGTCTGTGAGCCATAAAGTCAGCAAACAAACATTTGAGACAAGTATTGCAACGTCTGTGATGAGTTTTATTTTTGTCTGTGGCCTGCGGGAGCTTCAGAGGCTGTCAGGATTATAAAGCAAACTGGCACTCGTTATGCAAATCACGATTATATCAGACACATGCAGCCAATTAGTCTAAATGTGTTGTCACATAAAAATGTCCGTATCTCTCCAGCGTTCATGAGCAGAAACCCTGTATTATCAATATCACTTTTATTAACATGTCAACGTGTCAACATGTCAGCGTAAAATTATTTTTTAATGGTCTTTCCATTTTTTTAATTGATCACTTCATACAATGCTGCATTCATGTGATGTCAGAATGTGTGTGTGAATGGGTGAATGTGAGTGAAAGCTTTGAGTGGTCGAGAAAAGCGCTTTACAAGCGTAATTCCATTTACTATCTATTGACAACAGATATAATATTCTGTCAATGTAAATTTTATTAGGCCTAGGTTCCTTCGCAATAATCATATATGGTGGATATTTTTTGAAACAGGACAATACAACAATGGAAAAGGCCAAACGAAGGAACCGTTCACTAAATAACACTGACTGAAGCTATCCTGAAGATGTGTGATCATCACACACAGTCTGGTGATTTCAGGGTTTTTGTATCGTCGCTCTGCATGTGCTTCATCTTGTGTCTGTTCATAACAACACCAGAAAAAGGGCTGCATCCCAGGGAAGATATGAAAATAATCAAAGAATAATGTCTTATGAGCAGTAACTTTAAATTGAACATGAAGAGCTGCGGTGTGAACTTGGTGTAAGTGCGGACACTTGAGCACTCAAACAAGCATCACATGTATTAAATGTGAGATATTAAATGGAGCTGAAAGCCTCTCAGACTGCTGCGGGACACTTCCGTCATCTAATGGTAATTATTCCAGCTTTTATCAGCGAATGAAAGACGCACTGTTGTGCACAGGGCAGCTACAGCCCACGACTGAAAATAAGTTTAAATGCAACAAATATGGGAGCCTGAAATATGAGAAGTGCTTTTAATTTATCTTGTCGACAGGTGGTTAATTGCTCAGCATGGACGATATGATTAGGAAGGACTGTAAACATTTTTGTCTTAGATGAGAACATATAGCCGACCTCTTTAATGAGTTTAGTTGAGTGTCTGAATGTACTGATTCAATAGCACAGGGAGAATAATATCAGCAATCACTTTTAATGTTTTTTCATTTATTTCTCTGCTGGAATTACTTAAATAATTTCACATTTTGAACATGGTTGTTGTGTAGATTGGAAGCTGTGCACTGTCTCGAAATTTGGTCTCTGGCCACAAATCGGTGCCCTGTTTGTTGAAAACATTTTGTGCACTCTGCCTACACACAGATTGCAAACTGTGGCGCTGTCATGTTTCACAACAGATTGCTGCCTGCATTTTACAGGTTCATTTTCAAGTCGTAAGAGCTATTTCAACTATTTCACAGATCAGCGAAAACAGCCACGCGGTGCACTCAAACACAGAGAGAACCATGGAAATGAACTGGATCAAAAGGGCTGGATGCTTGAAGATTGGGCTTAGAGAAACCACCACAGGGCCTGAGCAGGAAACTGAAGAAAACAGGCTTCAGCAGAGCTGTGGGAGTGCCTGCGGCTGAGGTTTAGAGTGAGAAAGATGCAGAAGCAGGTTTTGATAAAGGGACAGTATACACAGACCGATAAAACAAAAGTGAAGGACTGAGCAGCTCTTAGACTGCAGAGTCGGCCTGCTGAGGGCCCCAGGAGCTAAAGCAAACACACTTGGATCCCATAGTTGATGTGAACCTTGGAGCCTGAATCCAATGTCACAAATGATGCCTGCTGACCTTTCAGTTGTTTCTTAAAAGCCCAGCAGGCTTAATGAAAGCACACAGGTAGAAATCACATGGCTGCAAGAGGCTTGTTAATAAACAGCTCCAGTAATTTTCTCATAAGCTCCAGAAAAACAAGTGGTGGCAGAAGTTTGAGCACCAAAACTAGATGCAAATATGTGTTATCATATTTGGAATTTAGCTGATTTGTGACATTATCTTTACATGCATGTGTATTAGTTCAGACACACCTAAAAAAAGCATAAACACTGTGGTTTATTTTTACTTAGTGGTTTGCATCGTATTTTTTAAGAATGGTGTCCTGATGCAAGAAACAGAGAAGCAGGCCTGCATTCTACAAAAACAGAAATTTCTAGGACTGTACTGTAAATTCGGCAAAGATGCAATCACACTTTCAGCCTCAAGCCTGAAACACTTACACACACACACGCACGCACACACGCACACACACACACGTCAATGTCTATAACAGGGGACTATAATTCTTTACTATCCAAGTGGGAACTTTTATACAAAACTAGAACTGAAAGGTGACTTGCAGCACACACACACACACACACACACACACACAGTTTTATATACACACCTGATTATTAGCTACTGTACAACAGAAGCTTCTGCTTCTGTTGTACAGTAGCTAATAATCAGAGTGATTCATATTGTGGTCATGTTCACAGGACAGACTTCACTGACCCTCTAATGCTGAGGTTTTCAAACTGTCAGATGCGCCTCCTCAGGGGATGGAGGAGTTGAAGGGAGGTCATGGAGATGGAGACGTGAGGTGAAGATACTGTACTGACCATGTCAGCAGTTGCAGCAGTGACTGTGACACACACCTCATGGAGGCAATAAAGGTTACTTAAACCCTATTGCCACAACTTGTCTAAACTCTGACTCCTTCTTGGAGTCATAATTCCATCAAATCTGAACATAACAACAATAATTTCAGTGTGGCATATACTTTCTGATGTCCACTGTGTAGAAATGTCCAGAAATCTGCCAAAATATAAGCCTTATCAAACTACTGGCTTTATACATTTCTGTCAGGGAGATAAATTTCCTTGCAGTGGCTGCAGTAAGGACTACAAACCACCATGGCATCCAGTTAAAGACTACAAAACCAAGCAAGCAGGTCAGTCAGGACAGTGATTGCTGCCCAGCTGACACAGATCAGCTAATTGGCCCAGTGAGGGAGTTAATAGGGAGGAGAGGTGAATATGGGAGACAGACAATGATTGATCTGGACAGAGAAAAACAGAGCTTTGCTTTAACTAAGAAGACAGTGATTACGTATTGTGATTTAAATACCTGCTTTTTTGGTTTACTCTCTGTCTGCAAGAATTAAGTTGCCCAGTTAAAAAAGACTGATTTTAATTTGGAAAGCAATGCATGACTTTATTCATTTCCTGCACCCACACCTCTAAAGCTTTCAGAGAAAGGCTCCCGACCTCTCGAGACATCACAGTATCATATCGATAAACCAGTGGTTGACGTCACAGTGGCTACGTTCATTATTAATACACTCTATGGTCATTAAGCAAAATCTTGGAAATTTAAGTGTTTTTTACCCAATTAAGATGTTCAACCAATGATCAGGGGATACATATAGTGAACACTTAAACTGATATTGATTTTTTTAGGTGGTTTACAGCTAATCAATAAAGGCTTAGTTTGCTGAGCGCCGTTTGGTTATATGTACATGGAGCAGCAGTTCTCTGCCCTGGAGTTATTGTAAATGAACAGTTGTGATTGTGATTGTGATTGGGTTGATATCGTAGACTGGATCAATAATATAGGTTTATAGAAACTAGCTGAAAGGGGGCAGATCTCCAGCTGCTGTGGAGGAGTCGGACAGACGTCATCAATAAATGGATTCTCCCCCACTGCTACTGAGACAAGGACAGTAGTCCAGTTAAATGGCCTAATCAAGGTGTAACCGCAGCTCCACTAAACTGTGCATATAAACATACTGTCCTCCATTTTTATTCCCATCCTTTACTCCTCTCTTTCATCCTCTGCCTCTGCTCACGTCTCCTCTTCACCCCTTATATTCCTCTCTCATCTCTTTCTCTTTATCCTCTGATCTCATTTGCACTCTGACCTCTTCCCAATCACCTCTCGTCGTCCCTCCTCCTCCCTTCTTTGTTATTGCCTGCTCTCACTCTGCACTCGCTCTCGCTCTCGCTCTCCCCTTCTCTCACTCTGCTCTCGCTCTTCTCCTGCTCTTGCTGTCACATAGCCTCACATCACTCCTCCTCTCACCTCTCCAGGTGCATCTCTTTCTGTGCTTTCTCATCATTTATAATCTCACCTAGTCAGTCACCTAACTTCGCTCTCCTTCACTTTACCCTCATCTCTTTCGTCATTTCTTCTATTTTCCAAAATTTGCTACCATTTCCTGGCTGGGCACTGCTCTGCAATCCCCCGGGTACTTTTCGTGTCTTCCCAAGCATCTTTCTTCAGACTATAAGCTCGGGTAAAAACACCTTCAATAGGCTGGAATCAGGGAGTCTGAATTGCACATCTCTAATCTCTCACAGCAGGAGAGGAGGATTTATTTGATGTGAAGGAACATCTTCTACTAACAACTATATTTTTTGTCATTTAACACTGCAGGTGATAACTTTTATCAAATAAATCTAAAATATAACTTGAAAATGTCCTATTTGCAAAAGCTGTCACTATGTCTAGGCAGTATAGTATATGTTAAAGATTTCCTGTGAAAAACCTCAAGTTTCTCTGCTTCCCTGTGCAAATAATAGTATTTCAGCCCATTCTCATTTTGAACTCTCAAAATACCGCCACTTTAACGGTGCTGTTGGCGTGGGTTTGCAACACCAAGACACCTTGCATCCGTATGATACACTGCTTGACCGCATCAGGTGGAAAGCAGCTGGACAGAACCGATCATGGTGTTATTATACGCTAGTGGAAGGCGAGATGGCGCCTGCCACATGCGCATAATACAGACAGACGGCGTCACTTGATAACGCGACTGGACAGAACCTGCCGTATGCACATGAAATGCGTCAGGATGGCATCAGGTCAAAACGCTGCCATTGACGACTTGATGTAAGGAGCACAACGGTGCCTATAGGACAGGAGAGGCTGTAGATGGGTCCAACAAACTATGGACTTTCGTACAGGAGTCAGGTGTTTGCTTCACGTCTGAATGTGATGTTTTTTATCTACACCTTACCATGTGCTTCCTTTCCCTGAACCTGACCGTACGTGCCAACGTGCATTTGTTCATCCCAGCATTGGTTGCTATGTGGTTTTGTTTTCTAAACATAACCACATGCAGCGCAATCCCACCATATGGCATCCCGCAACATAAATAGCTGATGCAGAAGGATACCTAAAACGTAATCCACACACAGAATACCGCTGCAAAAGGCAACATGTGACGAGTTGAGATGGCAACCGGTTGGACATGCTGATGTTTATCAGCACTCTTGGATGCTTTTTATTCACTCAAATTAATTATTCAGAACTAACTGTTGTAGAATGATTAAAAACAACCACTGCCACTTCATGAAAGTTTTTATGTTTCACTTTGAAGCTTAAAGGAGATTTTTTAATCATTATTTTGTTCACAGCGCTTAGATTTTATTGGAAATACTTTATGACCTCAACTTCTTTTTACTACTGTGAATTTAATGACTGAAAGTATACTAAAATCCCCACAAAACCCTGCAGACAAATTGAACAGGTTATTAAATTCTTTGAACTAAAGACCTTACGTGTCAGCTCCTCTTTTGTCATTTACTTTTTGGCTTCGTCACTGCAGCCAATTACAGCTTCAGTCAAACACAAGCAGCTCTCTGAACAAAATAAATAGTTTTGTGTGCTTGAGGGAGAGAGCCAAAGACAGAATGAATGTCTCTGCGTGTGTGTGTGTGTGTGTGTGTGTGTGTGTGTGTTTGAAGTTAGAAGCCTGAATCCTCAAAGTCATTACCGTGTGACCAAACAGACCTCCGTGGTTCTTCTTCTCTGCTCTGAACATGTGACACGCAGCCAGCCCAATGACGGCATTATTCACTCTCCATTCAATCAATTTCTTTTTAAATTTCAATCTGTGTCAGTTTTTCCAAGCTACACAAGCTGTCATATCTGATTTATTCAAAGTGGTTTTCTGTTTTTTTTTTCTCTGCTTTTTTTCCATTAGATGTGTAGTTGCTGCTTAATTTTATGCAAAAGGTATTTAGTTGACACTTTTCCCCAGCCTGTCAGATCCTGAAAACACACAGTAATTAATGGTGCAATCACCCGCTAAAGCAAGTATGCCTTAACCTGTAGATGTGGTGCTACTGTCTGTCTGATGGAAGCTCATTTTCATCATGTAACACACACATTTACATTTTATAAAGCCACAAATTTAAACATATTAAAGAGCAGCACCACTTGAGTGAAAGGCTGTTTGCAAAGCTTCACTAAACACTATGAGTTTGAGGTGATAAAAAACCTGTGTCAACTGCAAAGTCAATTGGACTTAATTCGCCACATTCGCCAAACGTTAGGGTTGTAAGTGGGTTTTTTGTGGCGTGTTTGTTTGACCAATCCACCAGTGCCTTGTCCCCCCTTTGCAGACTCTTTCTGTGAACTTGATCTGCATCCAACATAACAAAAGAACCTTACTAACTTTGCATTTGCATTGTTGTCATGATTTTGCAAAGACTGGGGAACTTTCAGGGTCACTTTTTGCAGGATTAGCTTCAAAACAGAGAAAAAGTGGATAGAAACTGCTGCAACCCTTGAAATCCCCAGTGAGTAGGTTATACACGGTAGCTAACTATTCTGTTTTCATTTATGTATTCATGCTTGCAAATATAACTTTTTTAATCTGTTGTTTGTTTCCTCTCTAAATGTAAGGACACATGCAGACTCATGCATCATTTTGTAAGTGAAGCGAGTACTTTTGGTGTCCAGCAGCGTCCACATGCTATCAGTTATATCTGCCTGTGTATGCCCAGTGAATGCAAAGTTGTATACCAAATGTAGAAAACCCTAAAGCTGACAGTCTGATTGATGTTGTTTGTGAAGAAAATAGGTTTTCCCAAAGCTATCTGAGAGGGGGATTGCAAGAGCCGCTGTCTATAGATCCAATATGAATACGAGATTAACCCCTGTAACCTTTCAGCCTTCAGCCGTGTGCCGGTTCCACATAAATCCTTCACAACACAGGTAGTGCAACCATAAATCCCGAAATGCTCCTACATATCAAGGACATGTGGTGATTTGTACCACTAAAGCAGAGTTATGTTTCCAGAATACATATTGGATGCAACTTTTCTTTTTCCAGTAAAATTTAGCATCATATTACAGATTGGAAGCTGGCGTTTGTGGTGTGGTCAAGCCTCTTTTATGTTTGAGATCATGCAACAGTATGAAAAATATTCATCAAACTTATAATTTTGTCACAGTAATTGGTTTGTGTTTTTCTTGTGCTGCTGCTGATTGTCACTGGTTGTTTTTTTAACACTGACAATAAAGATCTGTATCTTATCTTTTTATAACTTAGGCATGGCTCCCCTCACTGTCAGGTGCTGTTCGATTAACAGAAAAGAGAGGGAGTGAGAAAAGAAACTCACTCACAGACGTGTGAAACAACCTTTCCGGCCACAGCAGGTGTGCACTGCTGTAATTTATGAAAGGCATGCTTACAGCCTGAGTGCATGTCACCAGCAATTAAATCAACATTTGCCAAAACACGACAGCAAATTACCGAAAAAAACCTCCTTATCAATGTGAAATAATTATTTTGAATTGAAGACGCAGTCATTCATAAAAGCATTAACAGCTTGAGTTTGAGTGTTTTGAGACCCTCTAATTGACAACTAACAAAACTCCAGTTTGCAGAAGCCAGTGTGTCACCACTGTGATATTTTCTTGGAGTATTTATAAACTCACACTGAATAATGCGATTTGCTTCTACCGTCTAAGATGGGCTGATACACACATTGAATCTGCATACACTTGTGCAGATCTCATTGTGAGACTGCTGTTATGACCTACGTCTACTGACCAACCAATACTTACTCTGAGCTCTTGTTGCAGAACAGGTGTGCCAAGTTGGCTTCCTTTCCTTAGACACCTAGACGTTCACATTCATGTTTTATGTTTTACATTTTTCTCTGACCACCACAGCAGCACTGGTGTTTTGTTCGTGGGTGATGTCATCGCGCAGTCTGCATCATACTTGATGTCATAGCCAAGTTTTATTAAAAAAACCTGTTGCAGAGTGGAGCTTGTACTAAATTTATAAGATTCAAGAAATCTCACAATCTGGAGGCTTAACACAGATTTAACACATTTGTAACCAAAGTTTAACTGAAATATATCTGTTAAATGCATAAAATAGTCTATAACTTGAACCTGTGAAAAATGGGCGCAAAAACAAAGGTGTTATATGAATGGAGAAAAGGCTTTCTGAAGAGATCTTGGGGACTATAGCAACCTGTTTAGCTGAGTAAAGATCTGTCCTTGTGTCACAGTTGTTAACGAGGAGCAAGAGCGTCACATGTTGTTGGTATCACACAATTAGCCGCGCTCTCAAAACAGCTTCTCTAATCGTCTTCCAGCAGAATGAATCAACGCCTATCAGCTCAAAGACAACAAACCTGAAAGAGTAAAAAACAGGGAGTGAAGCACACTGATTGGCTTTTGTGCAAACAATTTCCCTTAGAAACAAGCAGTGCTCTGTTCCTCCTCCCTCTCCTCTGTCCTTTTTAATGAGCCAATGGCAACTAAATGACACATTTGTATCTGTACAAATAAGGTCCGCAACTCTGAAAACCATCGCTCTGTCACAACAAACTGACACGGTGGTTGTTGAAGAGGCCGGTCAGCTGTCACCCTGCAGGCAATTAAAATGACCTCACGTGTAATTTTGGTCCATTTAAACTGCAATAATATTCACACAAATACACAGCTGTTAATGGATTTATTTCTCTTTGCAGTAAAAGAGAAACGTATCACAAAGTGCATATAAAAATGATCGCCGCTCTGACCAACCCAGTATGTTGATTTGATTGAGGCTGTCAGATCTTCACTTGTTCTATTTCTATGGCTGGTACACAGCACAGTACCTGTGTCAGCGTTGAGGTTTTTTCCGGGTTCTTCAGCAGGTTAATTGTTAATTGCTTTCAAACTTGCAGACTAATTTCATCGATGTTTGATGTTTTTTCAGCTGCTTGGGCGGAGATGGACAGTATTTTGTGGCAGTCCAACTTTTCAATCAGTGAAAAGGCTGAAATCAGCTTGTTCTCCCAGAGATGGAGCCTGCAAATACCTGCAACTAGTGCAGTCATTTAAACTTGGAGTCATGCTGATTGTAACCTTAACCATATTAGAAAAGCCATAACTTTTTTCTTTTTTTCTGTGTCCCAAACCTTTAAAGTCTATGAAGTCAGCATTTTAAGTGCATGTTTAAAAAAATATTAAAAATTAAATGACTAAAAAAAAAATCACATATTGTTTAAAACTATTTGCTATATGTCAAGCATATGTCATTTCTTTTAAAATAAATGTTAAAAACCAAGGAGGCTTGATGCTGGAGGCAGGACGAGAACAATATAAATCTATTCAGTTATAAATCTATTCATAAATATATTTCTAAATCTATTCATACATCTATTTCTAAATCTATTCATACATCTATTTAGAAAACTATTCATATATCTATTTATAAACCCTGAGCTAGAAGAACTGTCAAGAACTTCATTATACTAATTTGGGAGTTAGCTAACATGGTGGTAGACCAGATAAAGACATCAAATACAGATCTTAATTTCTTAGCCATCATTTCATCATTTCAGTCTTATTTTTTTTACATTTGTGTATCTAAAGAGAATTTGAAATTGAGTCTCGCGGGTTTGAAGAGTGCTCGAACATGATCCCATGTGGGTTTGACGAGGTTAGCCTGAGGTTAGGATTTAAAACTAATTTTGATAGTTGTCTGTCTTTAATCCCCAAACTATGTTTGGTCATTTTTTTCTTTTCATCATGAAAAAACCCTAAAAACTCTGTGTTCTCTGATATCTGAAGGAGAAACGTTTGCCGTCCTAGTAGTTTTTGGATTAAGATTTGTTTGTGGTTCCAAAAATGTCTTTGTTTTCTTCCTAATAGGCCACGTTCAGTAATTCCCAGTTGGAAATGCATCATGATCTAATTCCTTCACCACAGATAGAGAAAAACTCTTTGAACATGTGACCCCAAACAACATTACACTGGCTTCAAGTTCCTTTTTCAGGGTTCTGACAGAATGTGAGATCAGAAAGCAGAAAATGAGGACACAGAGACTTTGCTGTGGAAACAGACAGTCAATACACACACACACACACACACACACACACAAACACTCGTCTAAGGAAGTTTGGACCCCACCAGTGTCAGATCATAGACAGCTGCTCATATCAAGAGAGCTGACAAACTTCCTGTTCGTCTCCGCAGAGCTCCTGTCAGTCACGCCGTTGTCAAAGTGTCAAAGTCATCAAAGTGAGCTGATAATGAGAAACCAAACAGTGAGTCAGAGAAAAGTTTCACAGATCCACAGACGGAGAAGACGTTTTTATTCCTGTCAGTGCTCCGTGTTTAGTTTGGAGACACAGAGTATCTGCGAGCAGAACCCTGAAGCGAGGGTCTGTCAGCAGAGCATCGCCCTCCAGCTGCCGCGTACTTTTACATTCATGAGCTCCGATGTTGAGACTCAGGCCATGTTTAGATGAGAACTGCAATATCAAAATGGAAAGGTCTATTTTTTACGTTTTTTAAAAAATCCACGTTTATATGATAACATTGTGAGGGTGAGCCTCGTGTACACGGATACGCAAAGACAACCAAAAATGCTGTAGTATGTATGCCAGGCGGACAGCTGGCGGTGTAATTTGTAATGGCACACCATAGAAGAAGACCACGCACATTGGCCTTTACAGAGCAGCGAGTATAAGCAAAGAAGAAGATGACAGCGAACACACACACGAGAACCGACAGCATTAGAAACCTTAGTAGAACCTGCAGCACAAACACAGCTCTGTAGTCCGCCATCGTTGTTACTGTTGTCCTCGTTCTTGCACGTGGTTATTTCTCCGAAACGTAATGCACATGCGCAAAGTGTGGCTGTGACGTCAACTTTATCACAGGATCTGCACATTACCAGTTTACACGGTGACAGAAGTGATGGTGTTGTCAGAAAATGTCACTCTGGAACCTGGTTTCACGTATAAACTAAAGGTAAAACCACCACAAAAGTTTAACGTTTCATGCAAGAACCGCTGCCGTGTTAACGGCCTCTTCGGACTGTAAGAGTTTGGATGCAAAACAACAAATATGAGAGTGGTCATTGCGTGATGGCATTCACTGACCAGAACAGCAGCCTCTGAAACCAACAGATGGCAGCTGAAGATGCCAAACAACACAATCCACAAATGTGTTTTGGCTGCAATGAATGGGACATTTTGGATGTGAGTCAGAGCGACGCAGTAAAGCAGCGGCTGAGCTGCATGTGCAGCAGATGGCATGATTTCAGGGCTCCCTTGTTTTGTTGAGACAGTAGATAGAGGACAAAAGCATTAAAAGCACTCAGAGTGAAAGCACAGTTAAAGTTATAAATGAGGATTTGCGCTTTGGTGGAGGACGCAACAAATTCAAAGGTGTCTCTGTCACCTGGACGTTAAATTCAGAAAGCTTAATCCTCTGAGACCTGAGCAAATTGGCTTGATGTTTTTCAAAAACAGGTAAAAGTCAATAAAGAATGACCCACTAATGGCAAAAAAAAAAGTAGAAAAAATATAATAAAGAAAAAGTAGAAGAAAATTACTTGAAAATTAAAAAACAAAAAAAACCCAACAAAAACAAAGACAAATGAAGTCAGACAAAAAAAAATTAGGAAATGTCTAATCACATTTTGCAATGAAAAATGACTAAAAAAATAAGGGAGAAAGAAGGAGGGAGTTTTTAAAAACACAGAAATAAAAAAACAAGGACTTCAGTCAAAAATTGCTTAAAAATAATAATAATTCTGTAGATAAGTGCTGAAGATAATCATCAAACTGTGCAGATAATTACAACAGCACAATCTCAAGTGTGACATTGCTTTTATAGAACAGTTCTTCAAGCACTTATATTAGTTAACAATAATAAGAAACACATTTTGATTTGTTTTTTTTTAATAACTTGTTTGGCTCCCCAAACACAAATGGACAGGGACTGTTGCCAAGCAACACACAAACATTCCTGCAGACTAGTTTAGCCTACGATTTTGGGTTTGTCTACACTTGAAAACACACTATAATACACTTTTAATGCACTGTTGTCATCTGTATGAATTGTCCTATTGTTTTGTTTTGTCTTCTTCCCTTTTTTTCCTCCTTATTTCTATAACCTGTTACCTGCCGAGGGATTATAGATTAGCAGTCCTGCTAACATTTGTATTTTACATTTGTATTTTGTACTGATGCTGTGTCCCTTTAAAAAAACATTAAATAAATAAACAGCATTTCCCAAATCTCTCCTCGAGGACCACTTGTCCTGCTTGTTTTCAGTCTCTCCCTGCTGCGACAGCTGAATTAAACAGTCAGCTTGTCATCAAGCAGCTTCGTAACGAGCTGATGGTTAGAATCAGCTGAGTCGCAGCAGGAGGAGATCTAAAACATGCAGGACAAGTGGTCCGACGAGAGGTTTGGGATCTTTTTTAATGAGTAACTTTGAACCTTTTATGAAATGTAAATGGGAGAGTTGCATAAAAATTCAATCCCCACATGGCTGAAATGAATGTAGAAATTAGAGACCAAAACCAGTTTTTGTTGATATGATTATTTCTGCTGTAAACGTGGACGTTTTAACGTGGGGGGTCTTTGGGGGATCGACTCTATGTTGGAGCCAGTCTCAGTGAACTGCAGTTTCTCGCACTTCTGTGTTGGCCTGTGGAAGTACAGTCAAGTAAACACAACAAAAACAAAAAAAACATAAAAATACCTCATTCTTTATTGATTACACCCCATCCTCCACCTGTCATGGGAGTTTTTTTTTCTCATTTCTTTGTTTATTTCATTTATCTGTACAAAAAAAATCAAATTTATTTAACAAGACATAAAAATGTTTAGCTGTAGTTTGCTCAGCTTTGAATGCAGTGAAATTATTTTCTCTAAAAAAGCAATTGTGCTTTTTTGCTAATCGAATTTGGGGGCCTCCGTGTCAGTAATATTGAGTCCCGGTCTGTTCTGCTGCAGTTCTCCTTCACAGTGTCTGAGTTTATCACATCAGGCTGCCGTTCGGAGGTTATCGTACATCACAAAGAAATGTGGCGCTTAATGATCTGAACACAAAGCGTCACGAATGCAGTTTGTAGATCTTCACACCTCAACTGCTGCAGAAAAAACGAGTGAGTGAGCAGTGTTTCAAACGCCTCCATGAATCACACACAAGAAATATTAGCTACTTGATAGGCGTTTTTTCCAAAACAAGAATAGCTCTGCCGAGTCTCCGTGGGTGTGACTGGCCAGAGGTAGGAAATTTTAATCGTCATCAGCGGAACTTGAACACAAATGACGGCAATTCTTTTCTTGAGGAAACTGTGAATGATTTAGTCAAGAAGGCGTCTAAGAGCTCAAATAATAATGATTATTCCACAGTGATTCAACCACGATCATTTCCTTCACCGTGTGTGATAAATGTGTCATTCACAGCTTCTCTTTTTAATGAAAAGAAACACCTTCTACTTCAGACATAACGGGACTCATTCATGATTCCTTTCTTTTATTTTTTTCTAAAGTTTAAGCACAGCAATCACAGGTCGAACTGTTGAACCTCATTTTGTTATGTTTTGGACCATAGTGCCACTCCGTCAGTGACCTTTTGGTGTTTTAGGTATCCTTCTGTGTCAGCTGTTCACGCTCCAGGATGCTGTTAATGCCAACAAACGCACATGGTGGTAGGACGCATCACAGTCGTTATGTTTACACAACATGTGCGCATGGCAACCAACGCGGACCGTCAGATTCAGATTCAGAAAAGTCGTGGCATCTGTTCCTAAAATCAGAATAAATACAAACATTTTTGGCAGGATAAAAAGTGTATCTACTGTATGCAAAGAGTGTTTATGTAGATGTTTGGATCATTACCTTTTATTTAAAGATGTTTCTGGCGGTGGGAATGACAAAAGAGGCACATGGTCAGGTGAAGAAAAAATAAATTCAGACAGGAAGTGAACTCCAGACTCCTGCACGAAAGCCAGCCCGCCTTATAGCGCACTCGTGCTCATGTATTGCGTGGTTACTGCCTCAGGCCCTTCTTGCATGCACTCGACCGGTTCTGTCCAGCCGCGTCCTCAAGTTACGCTGCCCACGCACATTGGGATTAGAAAGTCTCGCCCCCGTGGCGAGTCATCCGCCGTGCCCTCCGCATTCTCAGTCAGCTCATCTAAAATATGCAAATGTTATGTATTTATTTGCAGAAATGTACAGTGTTAACATTTTCGTCACGTACTGGGGCTGGTTTTGAAGAGCTGAGGGTTTCTCGGGTGAATCAGAGGACCCATCGAGGCATTGATCATCCTGTCAGACCGACCCCTGGAGAGACTTCAATCCGGTCAGCCGCAGCTGGAGTGACGTAACTGTAATTACTGAAGTCTCACTGTTTCATGTCTCACTGTTTCATGTCAGCGGCTCCAACTCTGTTTGACTTTGCATCGGCAGATCTGTGTTCTACGTGTTCCTCTGTGAAATGACTGGTCCCTCACGGCTCTGCTTTATTAGCACCTGTATGTTGAACTGGTCTGAGGTCGCCGTCTCACTCCGTCTTCTGCTGACCGGCCTGACGTACTCACTCGTCCCCTCCAGAGACAATAATGGGCACCAAGGCGAGGCCGTTAGATGGATCTAATGAAAGAATTATTGCAGAAACCATTTCTGCCCGGGCGTGGGCGGATGATGGGAAGGGTGGAACTGGTGTGTGTGTGTGTGTGTGTGTGTGTGTGTTTGAGAGTGACTGTCTGCTGCTTGTCATGTCTCTCAGAGGACCTCTGCTTTGCATCTGCGTGTTTGACTCAGATAGCAGCTGCGTTTCAGACAAAAGAGGACCAACACAAGAGTGATTATGCCAGCAGAGATACGTCTAATCACATTTTTCATTTTCTAATTATTTCTCAAGTGTGTTTCCTGGTGTCTCAATCTGATTCCCTGTTGTGCCTCTACATCAGCCTTTCAGGATTTAAGAGTCTGGTTTTCTGATCAACACCAAGGTTTGAATTCCTCCATGTGATGCCCACGTACCGGTTTGTCTTTGCCAATTAAGATCCATGTTAATGAGGCGAGATGTGACAGAATCTGCTGCTCCGTGCAACCAGCAGCAGTTCATACACAGCTGCTGCCGGCCGCACGTGTGTTTCGCCGCAGATATGAGACGGGCGAAGACAGAGCTCAGTGGATGTTAATAGGTTCCAGCCAAAGCACTGAATTTACGACATAATCACATCACCAAGAGAGCAGACAAACAGCAAAACAGTCTTACAAATGAACCTGCAGCCAGTATAACTTCTAATAATGCATCAGTTTATGTGTTTATCATACTTTTATTATTTGTGTGAATCTGGAAAAAATACTTGTAACTGAGGTTTTTAAAACAATTAAGTGCAATATACTATAGTTGCCTCCTATTTGCAGTTGAATGGAAGTATAAGTTAGCAGAAAACTATATTATCAAAACATCAAACCTTTTAATAAAATGCATTCAAAACAACATTTTGAACATTTCTTCTACTTTCTTTGGCTACACAAGTGATATATCTTGCTACAAAAAAATATTTTTACATCTTTTTACATGCAATACCTAAGCAATAATGACAATAATAATAAATTTCTGCATAAAAGAACCATTATGATAGGTGTGTTGGTTATATGCAGTCTTTCTGCACTGTGAAGAGGGAAAACCTAAATATTCAGAGTTTGTGATGAACGACAGGTTGTTTCTTCATGCAAAGCAGATTTGGGGTTTAAAATTCGATCAAGCTGCTTTATTTTAAGGGTTTAGTGAAGGCAGCTCTGTTCTGACCCTTAGAACATGTAGAATATACAGAAACTTAAGACAACTCAAGGGTTAAAGTGCTTGCTTTTGGTGACACTGTCACAGCAGCAAAAGCAGTGATATTCATGTAAAAACACAACTGTTTTTCGTCACAGCCGGCTTTAGGTGACCCCTGTGTGTCTGCGTGAGTGTAATTTTTATTTTTCCACTCACCTCTGTGTGTTTGGTGTGTGCCTGTTGTGTTTTGGCTTCTGTCGCTCCTCTGTTCTCCCCCCACCTCTCGTCTGTCTCTACACACCTGGTGGCACTCATCAATCAACGCACCTGCGTAAAATCAAGCCTGCAGCCTACAAAAGAGCCAGTTTAACAATCATTCCCTGCCGGATTATTGCCACACACACAGTTTATTGCCTGATATGTCCGGCTTCATTTAGATACTGTCCATTTTTGCCCGCTTGACACCTGTCCACACCTCCAGCCAAAAAAAAAAAACACTCAGGAACTCTTATAGCCCCTCACTTTAGTCAATCATTCACCTGCACGGTTCACTTCTTGCAATAAAAGAAATCTTTTTCCAAATTTGTTTTGTCTGTCTGCTTTGGGTCCTAAATCTAAAGCGTGACAGAAACAACTACTTAACAATCAAAATCACTTTTTGGGGCACTATGATGGCTAGAAAAGGAAAGATGACGATGAAAGATGATGATGAGTGAAATGCTTCTCATGGCTGCAAAAGTTCTGCAACGATTCATTAAATTAAAAATGTTTTGGGTGGAACTATCACTGCAGGAAAGGAAATGTTGTCTTGGTAAACAAACTTTTTGTTGTATTATCCAAAGTCAGAAACACAGCAATAACTCCCTAAAACAGAGCAGCTTTTGTCGTCTGTTCACCTTAAACAATGGTCTGCAGCTTGTCAGGTGTAATGCAGAGATGTCCACCATCCGCACTGCTCCCCAGAGACAAAGTCAGCAAATATACCCTTTAGAAATGTTATGATAGTGAATGTACGAAACATGCAAATGTAACAAATCTGTTGTTTGCAGACATGTACAATGCCAACATATTCTGCCGGACACTGAGCTGAGTGTCTGCTTCTTCTGTCAGTCACCGTCTGCGTCAACACGAACCAGATCATTTTTCTGCTTGGTGAAAAATAACCTGAATGTGGGTCATGAGTGTGAAAAGTTTGATTAAACATCTGAACCTCTTTGCAGCTTTGTGTCTCCGTACGAGAGGCTGTGATGAAACGCACATGCTGATACGGATGGTTAGGATGAGGGGAAGGAGGCGCACGGTAAGGTATAGAAAAAAAACATTATATTCAGGCCTTTTTGCTTGACTGTCCTTCACCTCTCTTTGTTGCATGTTTGTTGATGTCTGTTTTTCTTATTCCCTGAGTTTCTGCCTTTTCTTTGTCTGTCAAAGCACTTTGTAAACAACTGTTTTTAAAGATGCTATGCAACTAAAGTTATTCTTATTATCACAGCAGTCTAGCCTGATAGTTATAAAAGCATGCATTAGTCTCTCCATGTTGCTAAGAAACAGAAACTGACTTTGGAAATATTTTTAAATGATAAAATGAAGGTTTTTTTGTGA
This sequence comes from Plectropomus leopardus, assembly GCF_008729295.1. NCBI lineage: Eukaryota > Metazoa > Chordata > Actinopteri > Perciformes > Serranidae > Plectropomus > Plectropomus leopardus. The sequence continues at coordinate 34,664,477 of NC_056470.1, read as the reverse complement.
TCAGCACATATGTTGTTTAAGTTTAAAAAAATATCACTCCTAGATATCTTGCCTCTTGGCTTTAGTTTGTCCAAGTACCTTTACTTTGGAGGCCAGTTTCTCTGTAACAAAAGAGAAAATAGAGAAACACCGGGCCGACTGACTCACTTAAAAAGTGAGTCAGTCGGCCCGGTGTCATCAGTAGACACAGCCTTATAGAGCAGAGTGTCATCAGCATACGTACGAATCGCACAAACATAAAGTGCTTTGCAGAAAAGTACAGTGCCAACGTTCTCTCCGGGGCTGGTTTGTTTTTCCACCAGCTCAGCTTCATCTCTTTAACAGAGCTGTTCATTTCACCGTGTCCACTGTTTATCCGTGCGTGGCACTCATTTCCCAGTGTTTGTGTGTGTGTGTGTAATTGCATTACGTCTTATTTGCTGTGCTCTGTTCTGCTCCACATTGGGATTTGATAAAAGAAATCAATATTTTTTCTCTGTTATTAACGAAAGAGTTCATTTAAAACTAATAAGATCATTTGTATCACACTGTAGAGACGCTTGACGAGTCCTGCTTTAACCTTCTCGCGAGTTCTTTATTCAAAATGACTTTGGTGAAACTGCAGCGACTAATTTCAACCCTCTCAGCAGGTGTAACCATCCCACAAATTGTTGTATTAAAAATTGATGATAGTTGTGAATTAGGAAGGCACAGAGGAGGAGTGGAGACTGTGAGCGTCAGAAACAACACAAATATATCCATCAAATCCACCTACAGCTCCACGAGGTAAAGTGGCCTCAGGTTAAACACTAAAGTAACTCCACAAACACTGAAAGTATTTGTCAAAATGAAGGAATGGTGTTTGTCTTTGTGAATTTGTTTGTCGCTGAGCCTAAAAGCATGACATTAGCATCCAAATTCAGTTTTTCACATTTAATGACGATGCCAAAAGCTGCAATGCAATCAAATAAAAGTTCTTGTCTCGACTTTTCCTGCAGCTGTGCTCTGTGTTGTTTACTGCTTTGCTCTGCTTCGTATAAAACCCACCGTGACACACAGAGAACCAAACAGGATCAGACTTTGTTATTTCAGAGAAGAGTTGCTGTTAGCCATGAAACATGCAGACGATAATGATAACAACAGACTATAAGTTAAAGTCAGTCGGACCAAGAAAATCCAAAATAAATAAACAAGTTAATTAATAATAATAATAGATTTTATCTGTAAAGCACTTTTTATTTGAAACAAATCTCAAAGTGTTACAGTTTATAAGTGCTGCTTCTCCACTGCTGTTGTGAAATTCTGTCATGTTTCAGTTCATTTGCTGTTGTGTCCACAACCTGTTTTATTTTGAAACGTGTTCTCATTGTGCACCTGCAAGGACATACCCGGAGACGCCAGAACAGTTAATGCCTTCTGTAGGATTTGTTCTTTACAGTAAGCATTAAGTTTCTCCAACTCTTGGCAAGAAAGTGAATAAAGCTATATTTCCTGAAAAAGTCTTCAAGATAAACTCTCTGATAGTGTTTCTATAAAACAAATGTGCGTTCCCAAATCCCAAAAGCACAGCAGCCCCAGAAGTCTCTGTATCTCAAAGTTCTGGTGCATTTAGGACAGAAAAATCAACTGCACTGATAAAAAAAATACATATACAGTATATCTCTTTTTTATTTTGTAGGGGGGGAGAAGGTGAGAAGCCCTTTGCAGCAGTTCAGTTCACCTCGGCTGGCTCTGTGTGGAGGCATTAACAAACATCTGTTGTTCCCCAGTGTTTGGCAGCGAGGGGCTCTACATCCCACAGACGAGAGCAGCAGCGGAGAAACCGTGAGTGTCAAAGTGACTCTGAAAAGCTGCATCCATCCGTCAGTAATTATATTAGTGTCAGGGTGAAATTATAGCAATAACTCATATTTAATGTCAGAAGAGAGAGATTTTCATCATCTGAAGTTAAAGTTTTACTGCCAGTCAGGAAGTTAATTAAAAACTAAAATGAGCTTAATCACTGTAGCCTGCTCTCTATGCCAAATGACACATGCAGCATCAAAAGCCAACCGAAATCACCGTTTGTTACAGCAAAACTGACGTGAACAAAAGTGCAAATAAATAATTACTGGTAATTGAAATAACAAGCTATTAGAGTTTGACAGGGAAATAACCCGTGTGCCTGAAACTGAGCAGTTTAAAATGAGATGTTAAGACAGAAGTAACGACAGCTCTGCCGGCTCTGCGTCCTGCTGGAGACAGGAGGCAGATTTCAGTTACAGATTTGCACAAAATTTGTAACTGAGGTTTGTAAATCTACGTAGTGCAATGTGTAATACAATAGCTGTTACTGATGTAACCTAACCTATAATCTGGTATAATGAATCAAATAATAACATTTATGTTTTAAACTGTAAATGGTCCCCTTTCAAATAAAATTTATAAATAAATGCCCTCCTAATCTTGACCAAGTGGTTTAAGTTACCTGAACATAACTAGCAGTGGCAGAAATTTAAAGCCATTTTATTTCGATTTACCTCCAGAAGCAGTTTTAGTAAATGAAATAATTGTGCCGTTTCATGTTGTTACTGTGTGGTGAACGCCTTTCACATTTATGTTCTTCAAATCTCTCCAGGACGGAAGCTTTCGTGCGTAGACTAACATTTCTAATTGGTCAATTAAACATAATTAGCTGCAGCTTTTCTTTGCCTCTCTTGATGTGACCCCTTGAATAGCAGAGAGGTGTTTGTTCTCTCTGCTCTTTAGTCGCTGGTCTCCTGCCGGCATCTCTTCTCTTTGCAGAGCAGAAAACCTCCCAGCGTCACCACACGCTCTTATTTCAGCCTGCCACTGGGAGTTAACGTTCATTTCCGGACCTGGACTGATCATTTCCTGGGCTGCAGGCCCGTGTCTGCTGGGTTTCGTCTCGTCTGTATGTTTAATTAGCCTCACTGTGAGAGTAAGAGGCCTCAGATTCTCTGTGTGCGTCCTGTTCCTGCTTTAACGAGCCCGTCTCTGAGGGGGAGACCAAACAGACTTTTAGCCCACACTGAAGACGTCGGGAATTCTTCACCAACTTTATTTTTTTGCTTTCATCTCTCTACCTTACTCCGGCTCCTTAGCTCTGTTTTTATCCTCTCAACCTTTGCAAAATTCAATCACGCCCACTCTTAGCCTCTCAGCTCCGTCTTTTATACTCCTCACTCCCTCCCGACCACAGTCCGCCTTGCCTGCACTGTTATCGACTCTCTTATCAGTAATCCAACATGAAGTGGTATCATGAAATGCTTTAAAACTCTGAGACTGGACTCATTGGGCAAAATTCGCAAACGTACTGTCATCAGTTTGGTTTTGTTTTTTTGTTGTTTATTGCCATCAAGCATTATATATGTGCACATGGTCACATGTAAAGGGGACTTTATTTCTGTCAATACTGCACAAGTTATTAAAAAAAATGTGTTGGACACAATGAGAGACACCATAAAATAAATATTTAACAATACATTTGAAATAAACTCGTTTTGTCTTTTACCCTGAGACTGTTGGTTTGAAATCTTTTGAAAAACACCGGGCAAAGGCAAGCAACTTATGAAGACGTAACCCAAAAATGTGGTCTTTTTTTCATTTGATGTCATCAGTTTTGACAAATATTGATGTAAGAGAAGTTCAGTCTATAGTGACATTCCTCCATAAGGCTCCACTTTCCTAATTTTGCATGAATTGCTGTCTTCATAAACCCCCTCTTTCTCTCCTCCCTTCCTCCATAAACTGTCTATCTTCCATACTGATGTTTCTCCAAGACCCCATTACTTTCATCCATCGTGCTGTCCTGTTTCTCCTCCACTGCATCAGTCTCTGGTCTCATCCTTATAATCATTTCCTTTGGCCCTGAACACTCCATCCATCTCCATCCCTCTCTGTCAACCTTTATCTTTCTTTCCTTTAACTCCCGTCTCCTTTTGTCTCTTTGCATCACTTTTTGTCCCCGCCTCTGAAACCCTCCTGTACCAAACTTTTGTTTCAGCTCCTGTCAGAGTGTCCTTCCCCTCTTCTCCTCCTCTTCTCCTTTCATCTCCCTGGTCTTCCCTCCTGCTCTCGCTGTGGTCTGTTCTCAGTCCTCACAGTTCAGCCCTCCCTCTCCCTGCGTGTTTTACTTCTTTGTGATGTTGCAGCCGCTCTGTACCTCTTCAAACCATGAATATGTAACATTCGTAGGTTTTATACATGTTGAAACAGTGAACGTTTCTTGGCTCCTTCGTCCCGTTTAGACTCTTTATTGGAATTTTCTGAGTAAAAGAAACACACATTTTTGCTGAAAAGTTCGCTACAAACAACTGCTGGACTTGATCTGAACTTTCAATAAAAACACACATGTTTTTGTAACTACAAATATTACTGTAAATGTCCCAAATTCTAGTAGAAAAAAAGACATGCTTTAGTTGCTACAAACAAGACTGGACATAATTTGAACTCTCATTAAAAAACACCCGCTTTTGTACAAACACAGTTGGACATGTCCCAAACTCTGGCTGGAAAAAAATCTACTCTTGATCGAAATGTCCTAAAATTTTGTTAATACAAACCCGATTGGACAAGTCCCGTAATATGATTAAAAGCACCTGGTTTTTTTTTTGCTAAAAGCATGGCTGGACATGTCCCAAATTCTCGTGAGAAAACACTTGCTTTTGTCCCTAAATAAACAGAGCTGGACATTTCTTGAATTCTTGTTAGAACATCCACTTTTTCACTACAAGTATGGTTGGAAATGTCCCAAAAGTAAATTACCAATCCACCCAAATTTGTCACTACAAACATGGCTGGACATGTCCTGAACTGTCATTAAAAAAACACCCACTTTTGGCGTCATAAATACGACCACAAATGTCCTGAATTCTAGTTCAAAAACACCTGTTTTTGTAGCTTCAAACACAGCTGGACATGTCCAAACTCTCATTAAAGAACACCTGCTTTTGCTGCTACAAATATGACCATAAACATTCAGAGTTCTGGTTAAAAAACACTTGTTTTGTTCCTGCAAAGAAAGCTGGTCATGTCCAAAACTCTCATAAAACCCTCCCCAACCATCATTATTCCTTCACTTTTTTACGTCACATCCAGCTGAGACAAAAATCTCCATCATCATCTTCCATCTGGCCTGGGAACATTTTGGGACCCCCTGAGACGAGCAGCAGATTGATGTTTGGGCGACGTTGCTTCATTTTCTGTCATTCCACCCCGAACCTCGATGAGCCGCTGAGAATAGATGGATGAGATTGCTTTAAGGCACCAAATATGCAAAGGTTGCTTTTCTTCCAGAGTAAACCATGACAGACTTTTCCCATCTGCCCTTTGCAGCGGAAAACACTTCATCTGCTTGAGGCTGCGAGGAGCAGAAATTTAGAGAGAAACGCAGAGGTGGAAATACAATGGAGGAATGGAGGAAATACAACATGGAAGCTACAAAGAAGATGAGTTGTATTTTAATGCTTAGAGCGTTTAAAAAGGAGTTTGATAGCTGCTTCAAGTTTATGTATTATTATTATTATTATTATTATTATTCATATATAAATTTCTTATACATTTTTATTTTATTTAATCTAGGTCACTCTACATGGACATCAATACCATATTACACTTTACATGACATCAAAAATTTATATTTAATATGTAAAATATTTTTTTTGTTGTGAGTGTTGTAAGTTGTGTTATAAAATATATAATTTTAGTGCAAGATGAGATTTATTTTTGTGAAGTTTTGGTATTTTGTAGATAACCTTATTCTGTTCTTTGATTTATTTATATAAATAAGTGTAGTGCATTTATGCCAAATTCATACATTATGTTGTTTTGAGTTGCTGCTGCTTCGAGGTAACAATAAGGAACTACTTCATTTGGCGCACCTTCCCTTTAAGTTGAGATCAGCTGTTGTTCTGCTGTTGCAACAGAAATTAAAAGAGATCTACAACCTAAGAAGACGTCCTGTGCTTCTTTAACCAACAGCCCTTAAAGCAAATTCAGCCTTTAAAGTTAAAGCTGCCCCACACTACTACACTCACCTGGCTGCTTTACAGTTAAAGGTTTGCTTGCATGCTGCAGCTAATAGATGCATATTTTAAAATGCAACTACTAAAAGTAAATGATAGCTACAAGCGGAAAAAAAGAACAAAACGTTAACATCAGTTGTTGACACTGTTTCTTTGCTTTCTGCCATTTCTGCTGCCCTATAACGTCAACTCGAGTATTATCAAAATTTTACTATTTCCCACTCATAATTTCGACTTTGGAGGGCCATTCATGTGCTCATAACTTGTAAATCCAATATTTCTGCGGAGCACATGAAGGCAGCGTAACCTCAGGACTCCTGTGCGTTATGGTTGAAACGAGCTGATTGTGGGTATAGACAACAGATGAAATGGATATGAGGAAAATTATTCAAATGAATGTATTTCTGATGACTTAATAGCAGCCACAGATGTTATATATGTTGTTCACAACTGAAATTTTAACCGTTTTAACTTTGTCTGTAGGCTACAGCACAATGAAGTAGGATATAATAGCAACAAACTGAATTAAAAGAGACAAAAAAGCAATGATTTACCTCGGTTCCCTGCTAATATAGCAATAAAAGAAGCACAAACATCAAGGAAAATATGATCAAATCAATAAAACGCTGTGCTTCTGAAAAGCTCCCTGTGTGGTGTGACTGCAGAGATCAGAAGGCGCGGAAGGACCTGCCGGGCTGCCGTACATACAGACATACTGTGGTGTCATTGTGAGCGTGCTCGTGTTTTTAGCTCTGAAGCGCCACAGAGCCTCAGTGCAGTCTCACACAGCTCCGTGCATGTAGTTTTGTTTTATTTAATCACGTCCTGTTTAGTTTTCTGCTCTGGCCTCTGATCAAAAGCTTTCTCTTCATGCTAATAAAGCTTGGCGTAATTAAAAAAAGTTTGAAGTGAGAGTGTGGCAGCAGACCGTGTTTGTGTGCGAGGATGAGGCTAAACATTTCAGACAAGCACTGTGCGCGGAAGTGAAAGACGGCGCTGAGTCTCTGGTCTGCTGAGGGAACACGCTGAAACCAATAAGGGCAAATAACAAACAAAGGAGGGGCGAGGCGTCAGGGAGGGAATGAGCGTGAAATTAATACGAGAGGAGCTTCTTGGACCGCCATGAAAACAAAATTCAGCCCCGTTTCCAGAATAAAATGTTTCTGCAAAGCACAGATATGTAATATTCTGTAGACTTTATGGAAAAGTTCAGATTACACAAAGAGGGAGAGAGACCACACACACAAACTGCACCTGAACTAAAGTGCAATTTATCACAATGTGCAATTATCCTCCATTTGCATTTGATGTAAACACCTTTAAATGTCGAGTTTGCGCACTGTTTTTGTTTTGTTTTGTTTTATTTTTTGTTCTAGCAGTGCACCTGTTTGTATTAGTATTGCACCTTGTTTTTGTTTTGTTGTTGTTGTTGTTTTATTTTATTTTTTTTTTTTTTTACTATTGCACCTTGTTTTATTAACTATTTATATTGTTCCTTCACTTGTTTATCTTGCACACACCTTGCTGCTGTAACAATACAGGTTTTCATTGTGGGACTAATAAAGGATCATCTAATGTCTAACGGTGGATGGTGTGACACAGCTGCCACGTAACAGACGGCAGCGAAAACCAACAAAATAAAATGTTTTTTTAACTAAAGTTTGGGACATGTCAAATCTTTTGACAAACCATGAATGTCATTTTACATTTCAGAAAACTTTTAATGTTTTCCTTTAAAATGTGACTGAACCTGCTGCCGACCTAATTAATTACACCAGTGTGTCCAAATTAATGAGCTGATGTTATATTTACTTTTTAAAGCATCACTGCGTTAACATCCCTTTTGTGCCTTTCTTCTGTTTCCTTTCAACTCTCCTTTTATTTCTCTCATGTCTCTGTCCAGATGTGTCCCTGCAGGATGTCATGTTTTCTCTCTCTGCTCACTCATTATGGAAACATGGGCCACCCTGCTGAGTCCGTCCCGTCTGTAAATCCCCGCTTATTAGTTCTAAAACCCAGCCGGAGAAATGCATCAGCACACGCCACGGGGCTTTCTTCATCACTGCCAAACCTGCCAAAGGGACGGAGGGAGGGATAGAGACGACAGCAGAGAAGAAATAAACCAATAAGGCGAGGGAATCACAGGCCGTCAGGGAGCTCACCGACGCTCAGAACGTTTACAGTGACGGGACGACCCGAAGATTCACAGCAGACACCCAACTCGCTTTGCTCGAGGGACACCACTGCAAAAAGACAGGAGGCCCGGGGCCAGGTTGAGCAGCCCCATACATGTTCCCAGGATTTTAGGACGTTCTAAGATTTTAGGACTCTTTAGGATTTTAAGGACACCTCTGGGATTTTAGGATATTCTTAGGATTTCAGAACATTTCTAGGATTTTAGGACATTTATCTGGTTTTAGGAGTTTTCTAGAATTTGGCGACCTTTCTAGAACATTTATAGGTTTTTAGAACATTTCTAATATTTTAGGACATTTCTAGGATTTTAGGATTTTCTGACATTGAATGGCATTTCTTGGATTTTAGGAGAGTTTTAGGATGTTTATAGTGTTTTAGGACGTTTCTAGGATGTAAGAACATTTCCAGGATTATAGGACTTTTCTAAAATTTGATGTTTCTGGGGTTTTAGATGATTTACAGAATTTTAGTGCGTCTCTAGGATTTTAGAACAATTCTCAGATTTTAGGATGTTTCTAAAATTGGAGAATGTTTCAACGATTTTAGAACATTTCTAGGATTTTTGGATAATGAGGGCTTAGCTAGGACCTATTTTTTTGACCCACAAGCTCTGTTTTGACGCTGATTTATGCACTCTGGCACCTTCTGCACACTATACGTACAAACACAATTCCCGTTATCCTGAGCATTATTGTTGCGTCTTTGTCTCAAACCACATCACCCAAAGCAAATCTGAGTCTGCCCATCGTCTTGAATGCATCACATCATCTTTTAAAATCCACTCTGTGCTGGATCTGAACACCTGAATATCGCTGCTGAGTCTGAGGACGTCCAGCTGAGACTCGCACTGAGATCCGCTGTGAACCTGCATTCATCCCTGCTGTGTCCCCAGCTTGGGACACGGCTGCAGCTCGGTCTTCAGTCACCTGCTGTATGTTGAGCTCATGATGACACAAAAAGAGACAAAGAGGAGGAGAGGGAGACATTTAATCCTGCACCACCCATGTATATCAGAGGTTGTTGACAGTCAGGAGACAGGTTCCCCTGGTACACCAGATGGCATGTTCCAGCTGTTCGGCTTCTTATCTCAGTATAACGGATGCTTCAGTGTCCTTAAATACAAAAGATTAGTTCAACTTCATGGTTTGATTCATTATATCTCCTGGTTTGAGTCCACTCCCATGTTAAAAACATCATCGTGTTGGAATTAGAAAATAGTCTAGTCAAATTAATTGACACCTGAGGGAATACTGATGTAAAAGAAGCTTCGAGGGTTTTTTGTCTTCCTCCAGTTTTTATGAGAGAGCACCAGCAGGTTCCTGCAGATATTATTGAAAACTTCAAAAAAAAAATCTTCAGGCAATATTTTCTAGTTCTGCTGTCTTTTCAGTATTTCACAGGCAGACAAAGTGTTTGATCGCTCTGGTTTCTCTTCATTTTTTTCATTCAAAAGTTGATGTCATTGCAAAATGACAAAGAGAACTCACAAAATTCAATTTCTGGACAAAAAGAGAAAACGAACAAGAGCAAAACTTCCTCTGCAGTCATCGTCTGTCCATCATGAAGCGTTTACAGAGAGAAACGTTGAGGTGATTGGCGCCTGAAGTCTCAACCACTTCTGAATCGAGTTAATGAAAAAATATGATTTGCTAGTTTAATTGTCTTCCATATCTCAAACATCGTAATTTTTCATTCTGGTTTCTGAAAAATAAAACACACAAAGAGAGGAGAAGATAAAGGAGCTTACAAAAGTGAATGATGAATAAATCACAGCCACTAATTAAAGCTAAATGAAAGATTTTCACTCATTTCATTCGACATTCATTTTCATTTTTTCATTCTTTTGACGTATTTTCTCTAAAAACTGAAGTGTGATGTATCAGCTCGTGTTCAGTCACACATCACAGTGTGTGAGCAGCCTTATCTGGGTTATTGTAAATACTTAATGATGTTTGCATGAAATATGATTTATTGAATAATGAAAACTGTGATCATTAACGCAGAAGCTTCGAGATCATTTTTGAGCGAGTCTGCAGCCCAGTTTGGACTTTTTAGACTTTCTAAGTGTCATTGGACCTGAATGGATGAAATCCTGATAGAAAATGCATCCGCTCATGTACAGACGTCTCTTTTAAGTCAATGAGTCTTTTTTTGGCCTCATCATGTGATGGATCCTGGAAATTGAAGTTCCACTGTTTGGGCTCAACAAAAACGGTTGACTGTTCTCACCTCGGTGCAATCAGACTCTCTGAACACCTTCATGCAGCTATAACTGACAACATTTTCACTCGTTTTTTAACACACATGATATTTCATTGCATTACAATTATAATACATCATGTGCTGCATTCATGTGCTCTTTGCAAAAATTTTATATACCGTATTTACGAGTTACGAGCACATAAATGTCCCTCCAAAGTCGCAATTATGAGTGTGAAATACAAAAATTTCGATGATTAGTTTTAGTAGTTACACATTTTAGTTTATGCATCTGTGAGCTGCAGCAAGCAAACTATAAAGCATGCCAGGTGATAATGTTATTTTATAACACGAGTCGCTGACTTGACATCATAATTGCATAAACATGGCACACAAAAGTCAATGTTTGGTCATAAGAAACTTTTTTTATTAATTCACATATAAAGACAGAAACTCCAACACACTAACTGCTGAGATATTTATTGAGTGTTTCAGTCTAGTAGACCGTCAGTAGATTATTTCCATCAGATATACCTGATAAAGGTCATTTAGAAGGTGCTTTTACATTTTTTATCTTTCTGTTTTATTGTAACTGTGTATCATTTATTATGTTTTATTTCAGTGTAAAGCACTTTGAATTGCCCACAAAAAATGTGTCATACAAATAAAGCTCTTGCCCTCTTCATTTCCTAATAATTTCCTGCACCTGTAGTTTGACACTAATAAGAGGAGATATTGGAAGTCTCTGACAGAAAGTATAGCTGAAATAAAATGTTGCTCTGCAATCATTTCACCTGCGCTCAGCTGTCCTGCTGCATTATGGAGCCATTGTGTTGAGAGTGGAGGCTCGTCAGTTGATTGAGCTCACCTGGGCCCTGAAGCTCGGCCACAAAAGCTTTCCGAAGTGCTGCAGTCTCTTTTCCAACAGCTGACATCCACTCTGCATCACAGATTTGTGGTTTGCACCTTCGACACCAACACAGAAAACCCCTCACATCCAGGCAATACTGATCCTGCTGATTTCCACATCCTGCGGATCATCTGTGTTAACTGTTTCAATGAATTGATCATTTTAGTAAATCTCTTGCACAGGGCCCTCCTTGTCACACTCTTAATAAAATAAATCACAAAATGTGTGAAAACTGCATTGTCAAAAAGATGCTCCTTAAAAAAACAAGTTGGAAAATTTGGGTTTATGTGTTTAAGAAACAGATGAAGTTTGATGTGAATTTCTGGAGCAAACAGAGAGGCGTCTTCAGTCATGAGTCACAGAGACATGAATTTTAATGCAGTGGCCTTTTAATTATCCCACATAAACATCTTCAGTTGTGTCAGAAGCTTAATTAATGACCTGATGCTCCAAAAATGTTCCTTTCCTCAAAGGAAATGAATCACTTATTAGGAAACATGCCATCGGACACAATGAGACATGTTGCTAACATGTTGTTTCCCGTGTTTACACCTTTGAGAGATGCGGTATCAGTTAGTTACACCAAAAATATCTTTGACATTTAATCATCCACCCGTGATTAGATGTAAGATGATTTATTTGTACAGTCATGTATGGGGGAACTGACAGGGTGGAAGATGTTCTCTGATTCATTTGCATATTCGTTTGCTTTATTACATTAACTCCGTGTCCGAACCGTCAAATGAGTCATCGCCTAAGAAGCTATTTAGTAAACTGTATTTTTTTTTCAGCGTTCTGTATATACACTGAACAAACCTTTGATGCAACACTTTATATTTTGCTCCCATTTTCACAAGTTTAAGTTACAGATCTTGGATTTTTTTAATGCACTCATACATGTATTTCTCTAAATTTTGGTCACAAAATGTGTTAAAATGTGTGTCAGTGAGCAATTCTCCTTTTCCAAGATAATCCATCCACCTGACAGGTGAAACTGATTAAACAGCGTCATTACCACACAGGTGTGCTGCTCACAATAAGAGGCAGCTCAAAAATGTGCAGTTTTCTTCAAAAGAGACATTTTTTAAAATATTTTCTTACATTAACTCTGTGAAACCTGGATCAGTTTTATCTTGTGCTGCATTCAGATGTTTCACAAAACTATCTGACCCTTTGAAACCAACATGAGCAAAGAAACTTGGGAAAAAGACAAGGAAAAATGTCAAGAAATCAGTAAAAGGTGACAAGAAAAGTACCTCAATATTGGTTGAAAAAAGGAGAGGGGGGTAGAAAATATATAAAAAGTTAAGGGAATTAAATTTATAATTATTTTAAAACAGAAAAATAGCATTTTTTTAAAATACATTTCAGCATTTCTTTTTTACAATCATTTTCTTTTGTTTCTTACTCTTCTTTTTTGCTTATTTTCAGATTTTTTTTTCTTTTTTTTGTAATTTTTAAAAAAAATGAATTTCTTGCTGCTTGTTCAGGCCACGTCTTGTTAGGTTGCTTGTTAGGTTGCTTGTTAGGTTGCTTGTTCCTTTCTTCTTCCTTTATTTTCTTTTTTTAAAATCAAACTAATTTGTCCAGGTTTCAAAGGGTTATTTGGACATAAATAATTTCTTTGCACATGTGTCAAATATTTGAAAAATTGGTAGAAAAACAAAAGTGTGTTAAATGTCTGGAGTGATGAAGGCAAGAAAAGATTGAGTTTTTCTTCTAATTCAAAGGAGCTGGAAATCCTTGGTGATTATTATGATGAAATGAGAAAGCAACAGAGAAAAGATGCAGTGATTACACTTCATTCATGTTCAGCATCTTCGCTGCCTGCAGCTCCATGAAAAAAGACAGTAAGTGTAGATTAGCTGGACTGCAGGTGGATGAAAAACAAGCTCACATTAAACCCCTTTAAATAACAGATAACACATAACCAGTGTTCTCATAGTCTCAGTGACAGAATCTTCATTTTATCTAAAGACCAGCATTGATTGGTTCACTCAGTGCAGGGAAAAAAAAGATGAATGAGAGGAGCATTGATCGCACAGACAGGAGAGCGACGCAGAGAAACAACAGAGAGAAAGAGCCAATCGAAAACAGCAGAGGAATAAAAAAAGAACGAGAGAAAACAATTTCCTGAATGAACGGAAACAAAAGCATCGCCGGCTGATGCGTGTTTACTGACGGAGTAAACAGAGAACATTGTAATGAAGCTGAACTGAATCACCTCTCTTCTGATGCTCTGAAGGCCACTCAGAGGTCAGAGGTCACAGAGCATTTAAGGCAGAAAGCAACGATTTGACACCTACTGAAATCGAAAAGTTTACAAGCAAGACAGATTCAGGTGTGATCTACTGTGACGGATTCTGGAGTCCAGGTGGTCGTTATCATTATTATTATTATTATTATTATTATTTATTATTATTATTATTATTATTATCATTGTCACTATCATTATTATTGTTATTATTATTATTATTATTATTATTATTATTATTATTATTATTATTATTATTATTATCATTATCATTATCATTACCATTATTATTGTTATTATTATTATTATTATTTATTACATTATTATTATTATTATTGTTTATTATTATTATTATTATTATTATTATTGTTATTATTATTATTATTATTATTATTATCATTATTGTTATTGTTATTGTTATTATAATCATCATTATTCAGCTCCTTCATGCTTCTAGTTGCATGCTGTCATCAGTTATCTGCTGTGCATTTTTTTGTGTGTCTGATGCATCTCACTACATCAAACTTAAATTAACAACAGCTTGAGCCTCACAGGCAGCAGACACTGATAGTGTGTGTGTGTGTGTGTGTGGGTGTGTATGTGTGTGTGTGGGTGTGTGTGTGTGTGTGGGTGTGTTGTTTTCCTTGCAGAAACATTCATGTACATGTATTAGTACTATTTGACAAATTCATTTTGGCAGCTTAAGGGTTAAAAATGCATTTTAGTTTTCATGACTTTTTTTGTCATAGTTTGAGTCTCGTTTTACGGGCTGATCTCATCGAGACGTGTTGCTAGAAAAGCGCCGCCAGCTAAACCGCCGTGTCTCTGTGGTTACCGCACATCTGCGGGGTGCTCCTCTCTTGCTGCTGTGTTTTTTTTTTTCGGGGGGTTTGTTGTTTTGCAGCGCGCATAAACGTTAAAATATTTTCAACTTATCAGCTCGAGGTGTGAAGTCGCACTACTCATCACGTTTGGCCACACGGTTCCAAGGTTGTTTTGGAGCAGTCACGTCCGGCACAATGAGTCTTGGTTTGATCGGCCTATTAGTCGATGACGCAATTTGAACATTTGCTCCGAATGTTTTTTTCTCTTTGGTCGTGTCTCGTCTCATCAAGGAAAAACATAAAACACGTTTTGTCACAGTTTTTACGATCAATGATCGATTTCCATTGACCATTGCTTCGTCTTCGTCATGGACAAATGGTCAAGCATTTTTTCTAATATTTAATTCCAATTTCATCTGTTACGAAATCAACACTGTTTCTGCACCATATAATGAGAAAACAAAAAACACAAGACAAAACCCAAAAGGTTTAATATGTTTTCACAATTTAGAGCCAATGTTTAGAAATTCAGCGTCTGCGCACACATTCACACACACTCACAAACACGCACACACACACAATGATCCTACACAGCTACTATCACGCGTGCCCAATACCACAAGGCCTTCATTGTCTTTGTTTTTCTTACTTATATATTTATTTTCCTTCCCTCCTCAGTGCTGTTCTTTGTCTATTTGTCTAAGAGCAAATTTTTCTGTCTTCTTCACCAGTTGTTTGAAGTTTTTTCCTTTTTCTCTCGTCTTAACTTTCAATCCTTCCAAATGCAGAAAATCAAACTTAAATCAGCAATTTTTTTTCCCACGATTTTATCATGTTACGTAAAAACACATGAGGACATGACAAGAACATATAAATTATGCGAGCAACATCAATGCTGATTAATCTGCTGGACTTGACCTGTCTGCCCTCCTCTCCCAACACTGATGAAGCGATATAACATCTATAATGTGTAGTTTTAACGGGAGCGTAATCAGGACAGACTGACTGAAAGTTTGGCATAAAGATAAACTGAATGTATATGAATCAGTGTGAACAATAGTCCTCGACCATCAGACCTTATTGTGAAATCATATTATCGCTGGAGGCGGTGCGTCGTGTCACATACACGCTGGAATAAAAGCTGACAGCAGGAACGCTGTTTAAACTCTGACCCGCACAAAACGATGTCTGTCACAGACATCGAGGCAAAACAAGATTGGTGCAGTGAAAATGGGAAATGCTCTCGGTCAGATGTTTGAGTTGAAAGGAGGAATTCAAAATAATAGGCAGGTGAAGAGTTCCGGCTAAATTCCACCGGGTCCGTCAACGTCGCGTCGTCACGGCACGACCTCAAAAGCCGATTGCAGACGTTCTAGAAAATGCTCGTTATTCCACCGGGCGACCCTCAGAGCGTCGCAGCGGCGTTTCCGGCCAATTTTCAAAATAAAACATCTTGCACAGACTCAGGATCATGTTTTCACTTCACTTCTCTCCTGCCAACAGCCACTGCACATTTAAATCAACAGAGAGTTATCATAATTAAAAACAGCACTGTATTTTTAACAAAAACATACTTAAAATATCCTATATCTAGGCTTATTTCATTCAAATTTATTTTTTTATTTTATTTTATTTTTTTAGTATTATTTTGTATTTATTTTATTATTTACATTTTTAGAGTGGAGTTACTCATCATAACAAAAAAGGGTAAAAAAATGGGTGGGATGATGGGTGTTAAAAATACAGAAAGTTATATAAATCATAAAATAAAGTAATACATTATATTACTATTATTAATAGTATTAGTAGTAGTAGTAGTAGTATAGGAAATGTAAAATTAAATGACCTCATATGTGCCGCAAAGATATTAACATAATAAATTGAATATAATGCAACATAAACTTGTTTTTATAGCTCAGTGGGAAATAATTCAAACAAGTGT
This sequence comes from Plectropomus leopardus, assembly GCF_008729295.1. NCBI lineage: Eukaryota > Metazoa > Chordata > Actinopteri > Perciformes > Serranidae > Plectropomus > Plectropomus leopardus. Next base: position 34,648,147 of record NC_056470.1, on the reverse strand, counting down.
GTAAATGTCAAAAAGTAGAGACGATGCACCACTTCTTGTTTCATTTCCAACAGACATGGAGATGGAGGTTAAAGGAGGCAAGTCAGCCTTAATTGGATTTTCCTTCTCAAATGTTAAAAACATGCATAAGAAATTAAGCCAGCTTCTTCTGTCTCTGAGGATCTTTCTTCTAAAGTTTGCAGCCAAACATTAATGCTGCCAGCCGAGCACATAACGCCATAATTCATTCATTCTGAGCTGTCAGTCATTTCATTTGTGCTCTGTAGGTGTAGGTTGTTTAAAAGACGGCGCTGTTACCATGACAACTAAACTATGTTCAAGAAACAGTAATAGGAAAAACACAGAGGGTAAATCAAAGACATGTTGTCCATTTAAGTGCAAATTTAACTCACTTCCAGATCAATAATGTGGGAGTGTGGAAATGATCAAACAGTGTGCCTTTTTTTAACGTGAACGGACGTTTTATCAGATTAATTATTTTGGTGACAAACTGATAATAAATGAGACATAACAGGGTCACTGTCCAAATAAATCAGCAGCAGATCAATAGACCTTTCTGGCACATCCTCGTGTATCATTAGCTATTAGGAGAGAAAGAAGTAACACTCAGAGGGTCGACTGCTGTTACGGAAGAGAGCACAATTAAGACGAAATGCAGCCGAGGAGAAGATGAATGACAGGGCTGCTTTGGTGGGGATGGAGGTCAGCTCTGTGACGTTATATGAGGATCGGTTTCATAAAGGCAATGAGCAACTCAGTAAGAAATGTCTCGTTAACTGTGAATTGCAAACTTTAAAAAAAATAAGATAAAAAAGCAAGTAAAAAATGATTATATTCATATAAACTATCATCTCTTTTCAAAATCAAGCTTTAAAAATATTATACATTAATGTTATTTTCTACTTTCATTGAGTGAATGTTTTCTAACCAATATCAGTCCTAATCATAAACATTAAATATCCATTAATTTTCAGAGTTTTAAGCCTTTAAATTTCAGGTTTTTGTCATGATGCCACAATGTTTTCCGATGAAAAAAAAGAATTATTTTCAATATACTACATGCAATGTTTTGTTTGCTTTTTAATTACCACAGCCTGGGATTTGTCAGTAATTAGCAGCAACATTGATTGTGACAGTGCACCTCTAAATATGCAAAATATGGCAAAAATTTGACATCATCAGGTGGGAAACAGTAAAAATTACAAATTCCAAGGCAAAATTCCAGAATGACACCCAGCTTTGATGGCTGTGAGGTCAAAAAATGCAGTTTGAATGGGTTTTCAAATACCACCAGGACAAAGCCACCTCATACCGCAGACAGCAAAAGAAATGTCACAGTACCATTAATTTCAGCAGCCATGCTGTGAGCGTTTATGTCGGCCTACACAAATTACTACAGTGAGACATCTGAGTGTCCTAACTGATTAAAATGTCACGTTCTGTAGGTGATACTTCACGCAGGGCAACAGGGTTTCACTGACATGTAGATTAATTGGATATTTCAAAAACGTCGTGCAAAATTAAGACATTTAAGAGTTTCTAAATGGACTTTTGATTCAGTCTCTACTTCTAAAGGTGTCATGTACACAAAATAAACCATACACACATTATTTGGCTCCTGTGAAGGAGTAAAGTTAGTAGTAATCAGGGGGAAAATACGATCTTTGTTATTGTGACATTATTATGGACATCACTTACAGGCAGTGCACCAAGTGTGTGTGTGAATGTGTGTCTGAGAGGGAGAGATAAATACTGTCAAACACAGACAGAATTACAGGCGAAAATAAAACTGCAAGAAAGAAACACACGATGACAGCGAGAGTCTCAGATTGAGTTTACAAGAAGCAAATATGTTCCAGTGATTTCCAGCTAAATGCCAGAAAACGTGACATTTATGTGCTGTTTGGTGACATATGGTTCTTTATTTATGCTAAATGCAAAGACTCTAATTAGATGACATGAAGAAGGTAATCGGATTCTCAACACTCGAGTGATAACAGTGTGATGTATTTATAGAAGCGAACACATCGTAACGGTAAACCTTCATTGTGAGAAGCTTCATTTGCTTTTGTTGAAGCAGTTGGCTGCACTGATGTGCTGCATTCTGCTCCTGACTCCATCGTGTCTTATAATAACCTCAGTGACAGTTGGGGTTCAGGAGGAAGAGCTGCTGTCTACGACTGAGAAGGCTGGTGCTTCGATCCCGGCCCCTGCAGTCCACACGTGGCGAATAAAAGGGTTATTTTGCACCTTGTTGGCACCTTGTATGGTAGCCTTGATGAACAGTATATGAATGTACATGTGAACGGGTTGTTGAAGGTGGTAAAAGGCTGAACATGTGAATTTTTTCAGCTCTCCTCACTAACTTAATTAACCCCTAAGGTTGCTTCCTGCAACAAATCCTCATAGAGCGGTTTGTATGATATCCTACAAAAATGCGTGCACAACAGTTTGCATGACAAATAAGTGTCCCACAAATGAGGTTACATCCTTAATCTCCAATTACAAAAGTAACGTGACTTGATGGAAGTTAGGTTTAGGCAAGAAAAGCACTTGGTTATTATGATTAGGAATATATCATATTTTGGCTGAAAATACCCAGTTTAAGGGGCCAAAATCCTGCTTGGAAAATCAGCGATATTCAAGTAAAAGCTGAGCACTGTTCTTGTCACTTTTTGGGCAGAAAACACAGCAACGGGTCGATTTCTTTGCAACTTGCAAGGTGTCTCGCCTCGGTGTCGCGCCACCCACCTATTTGCACCTCTTTTCTTTATTCGCAGCCTCTGCAAATTGGATGGCTTCAGGATTGAAACTTTTCGTTTATTGCCAAAACAGACTCTCAACTGATTGTCAGTTTATTGTGTTTTTGCCTGGTGATGGTGGGATGTCTGTCGCTGCCAAAAATATGTCAGTGTGAAGGCGATCAGGAGTCAAAAGAATAGCAGTGAAACTCCTGTTCAAATTGAGTGTGTTTGGACTTTTAATTGGTCAACAATGTGTGTGTGTGTGTGTGTGTGTGTGTGTGTGTGTGTGTGTGTGTGTGTGTTTGTGTGTGGACACGTGACTTCCTCTGACACTTTCTTTGTCATGGAGGCAATTAGTGCCCCTGTGGAGGACAAAGTAAAATGTCAAGCGGAAAATCGTCTCCAGCCACGCAAACACACACACACACATACACACACACACACACACACACTCAGACTCCCAAAGCAAAGTTGCACAGGTGTTCCTTGTTCTTTTTTTCCCCTCTTTCTTTGCACTGTAAAAGTTGTGTGAGTGAGATGCACACAGGGAGGCTGATGGGGAAATGGACGGGTGCGGCTGCTCTTGACGCTGAGAAAGATGGAGTCACAGGGTTTGACAGGCAGATGGATGCTGAGGCGTTCCCATTTGGCCTCTCAGACTGTGTCGCGGCTGCTTTCTTATCATCTGCTCTCCATCTCCCTTCATCTCGGAGCTGGGGTGATGCAAAAAGAGAAGCAGGAGGGAAGAAGGCAAACGGCACAGAGAGAAAGTCAGAGTAGTCTGGAGGAGATGAAAGGAGGAAAGCAACAAGCAGCACTAATGGGGCTGAACTGAGGCTTATGTGGTGACTCAGTGGGCAAAGTAGCTGCTGCACCCGACCAGAGAGGAGACCGACCAGAGTCACTGCTGCCGAGGCGATAAGAGAGCAGTTCAAACTTTAATTTGTGGCTCCCTGCAGTGCTGCAGGATACGGGCCGATACTGGTTTTAAAGAGCAGAATAATACATATACAGCTAATATGCCTGAACTCTCAGCAGTGTAAAAAATCAAAGATCGAGCAGGAGATTTAGAGCAGGAGAGGCAAAGAGGAAAAGGAAACAGAAAGATGGGGCAAAGAAAGTACAAATCACGGCACAGTCACCGCAGAAAATGTTGACATTGGACGTTTCTGCAAACTACTAGCTTGTTAATTTTGTAGATTTCTTATGAATCACATGAATGATTGTAAAGTGACGGAGTGTGTGAGTTGTGTCTGTAATTTGGGTGGAGAGGATAGTGGATAGTGTGACATGTGGGAGAGACACCTGCCAAGCTGCAGACCACTGTCTAAGACCAACAAACAAAAAGAAAGGGTGTTTCTCAGTCACCGATGCATTTCCACCGGTGACAGTGCCACAAAAACCTGCTGTTTTTTTTTTTTGACCAAGAAACACCCAGGACAGCGTCACAAAAAGTTGCTTTTTACAGAGACACCACAGCATTTCAACCAAGTTGGTTGTTGTTTTCAGTTATTTTTTATTAAGACATCGCTGCATTTCCAGCTTGAATCTTGCTCAATAAGCCGTTGTTTTTTCACAGAGACACTGTTGTGTTCCCAGCGGGTGTTGTGCCATTAAAAGTGGATGTTTTTAACTGAGACATCGCTGTGTTTCCAGCTGGGATTTTGTCACTAGAAGGTGGTTGTTTTTCAAGACATCGCTGCAGTTCCTGCCAGGACTGTGCCATGAAAAGCAGCTGTTTCTGACTAAGACATGGTTAGGTTTTAATGCTGTTCCAGACAACAACATGCCCAAAATATCAGTTGTTTCGAACAGAGACATTGTTGCTTTCCCTGCTGGGATAGTGTCACAAAAAAGTGGATGCTTTTTACTGAGACATTACTGCATTTCCAGCCAAGATTGTGCCCTCAAAAACTGTTACATAATAACAAAAATATAATATAAACGTGGTCTGCAAATGCCAACAATTATTCTGGCAAATGAGACGGACGTAAGATCACTTTTTGCCAAAACAGACATATTTTATTAATATGAATTGTCCCTTTTTAATAAACCAATTTATTTTAATTTATTTTAATTTAATAAAACAATACATAAAGACAACTAAAGAAAGGGAAGGTGGAGGGTTTAAAGGAACAGATAACAGGAGCAGTCTTGTCTTTAATGAGGATAAATAGTTTTAACAAGCCTGAACACTGTGGAGACAAAGGTCAAGCTGGACACACACACACACACAGACACACAGACACACACACACACAGACACACACACACACACACACTACACCCCGAACCTTTGTGGCTCACACTACAAATGTTTCAACACACCAACACAAACATATACACACTTTCTGCGGTCACTTCTCTGATGGCTCATATTGTCAGCCACCATTATGGATGCCACACACAAACACGCACACACAGACGTTGACTTCTCCATGGCAACAGCTCTAACAAGCCATCAGCAGACCTCCATGCTCTGCAGATGAGTCTGATTGTGTGTTAAAGCGGCTGGTTGCTCTGTGAAAGATAACCGCAGCAGTTAAAGCTATTATCTCATAAACAAGGAGGCGCTGTTCCCGGCGCGGCGTGTGATGTCAGACCGCTCTCATCTCCTCGGGGGGGAAAAGGTGCAGAGGATATAGTTTAATTCTGCATTTAACAACCAGCTGGTCACAGTGTTAGTGGAGATAAGTGAACCACATTAACAAGCTGGTATCTGTCAGAGTAGATGCTGTTATTTCAGCAAAATGTGAAACATTGTTGCTTCCTGCTCTGAGATGTGAGCAGACAGAGATGGCGGCTCAGAGCTGGTAATCACTCTATAGTAGAGGAGCGTTATCAGGAAAAACAGGATGGCTTCCTTTTCTGTGTACATACGAGGCGTTAAGATCTTCTATCGCTACAGGTGCATTGCAATGCAGAAAGCAATTCAATTTCATGAGAGATTATGTTGTTCCAGGAAGAAAGAAACCAAGACTGACTGACTGAGAATTGTCTTATTTCAAGTTTAAAAGTCAGGACGAAATGTCTTATGTCCTATCTGCAACCTAAAGGTCAGGTCCTTTTGCTCTGTCTTGGTCTTATAATTTGGCTGTTACCTGAATATCTGGGTGAAAAAAATTTTATTAAATAAAAAAATAAAATAAACATTTACACCACATTTTAGTACAAGATTATTCATTTTTAGGATTTCTCAACATTGCCAGATTTTCTCCTACATTAAAATTTTAAAATGATGCCACTAGTCTGGTTCAAGGTGAGTGTTTAAAAAAAAAATCTTGACATTGGAAGATTTTCTCTATTAAAAGTAAGAAATAAAAATAAAGAAAAGATGCCTCCCTTATTAACAGGTGATCTGTTTTTCACTGTGGATACTTTTGCAAACCAGGACTGTGTACTACCTTATTTATTTATTTATTTATATATTTATTTATTTGTCTATTTTTTAATTTTTTTTATTTATTTAAAAGGGACATCACATATTCATAAACATCAGTATAAAATACAAATATGCCAGAGTTAGCATGACTGCCAGTTTACATCCATATTCCCTTGGCAAAAGCACGGTAAAGCTCTTGTCCTCGGTATATTTAATAAACCTGTGGTTTTGAGTAAAGTTGGCTGGCATATTATATTTATCGTACCATGTGGTACATGTACAGGAGTCTATTTTAAAATGTTCTAGCAACCTCTCTTTGTGTGTTCCTCCTGTGAACGAACATTGGAGGGATCGAATACAGCTTTTCAACCCAGACAGACGATAAATAAATACAGCTTTCAAATATAACAAAGAGAGTAGTCATCGACTCTTTGACGCAGTCTGAGCAATCTATATAACTGTTTCCATTTCCGCACTCATTTGCTCTTTAATTCCTCCTCTGTTGCTCAGTCTCTACCTCCTGTAGTCCCACTGAAAGCTAACACGCAGTTAGAAATAGCCCTGAGCTGTTGGCACTATTTTCTGACAGCAACATGTGACGGTGAATCTCTGACAAGTGAACTTCAAACACACTCACAGGAGTTCACAGAGATCACAGCCTTTGCTCGCTGTTTGTCAAACAGACTCTCAGCTTTTTCCTTTTAAGAGTTTACTTCATTTCATCTTGCACGCATGAATCAACTCAGCTTGTCACGAGTCACTGTGTTAACATCACCGGGTTATCAGCTTCTTTTTGGGATGTCAGCTTTGAATGTGTGTGCAGCACATGACCCAACAGCTTTTTTCTTCTTTTCTTTTTTTACACATTAGAGTGCAAAAAAACGAAAGGTTCATGGTTTGTTCTGCCACATCCGAACAGTAGAAGTTTAACAGATGTCTAATTTTGCAGCCCAGTCCCTTAGGAACATGCAACATGTTCTCATCCCAAGTCATCATATTGCCGCTCTGTCAGTGGACTTCCACGTCTTCATATTACGCCCCAGGTATTCTTCTGCGTCTGCTGTTGACATTCAAAGATGTTGCTTCTGACAGGCAGGACATTAACAAAAGTGCATGCTTACAATAAGGTGACAAAAGCATGGATGGTTATTTTAGGCAAAAGCGACACATGGTAAAGCGTAGAAAAAAACAAACATCACATCCGGACGGAAAGTAAACATCGGACTCCCACATGAATTGAGTGATTGATGTCTTTATTTCAAACCTGTAAAATATAACAAAAATAGTAGTTAAAAACATATAAACAAAAAAAGAAATCTAAATAAAGGACAAAGAGTAAAGAAAGAAAGTCCGGGGTTTGTTGGACCAATTCACCACTCATCCCACCCTCCCTGTAGAGACTGCCATGTAAACTAAACTAAACCTGAGCCTTAAATAAATCAGCTTTTATTTACATGTGAAAAGCAAAAAATGGTCAAACCAGCTTCTACAGCAATACAGCAATTTAGACTGACGGGAGTCCAACACAAAAACAAAAGGCACAGAGGCTCATTTTTTCTGCCTTGTTGTCTTTCCTTGCATTGTTGGGAGGTTTGTGTTATAATCTGACAAACATATTATCAGCCCCGTGCAGGTGAAGTCCCTCCTCAGCTTAAAGAACCCAAAAACACCAACAGCAACAGAGGGGCTTACACCGCAACACACGACATTGTCCTGGTTTTGGAAGCAACACTGGATGTTAATTTGCAGGCTTTTTGTGTCTCTGCATATAGCTATAGCTTCATGCGTAGCAGTGACCTTTTCAGTCTGTGATTTAACGTGACGTTGATGTATCATTCCTGTGGCTGTGCAAGCACTTTGGTATTTCTGTTGTTATTTTTTATTGACCTCAAGGGCCCAAATAAAGCTGGAATTCAGTCCAAGCCCTTTCACCTCGAAAGAGTACTACAGCAATTTATTATTGTACTGACCGCTGTACTTCCAGAATTGTAGAGACTCAAAAGAGACAGATTTAGAGAAGGATGGTAAAAATAAATCAATATATCCTGACTTTTATTCCCTAGATTGGGTCAAAATCCAATAACATTTGTTCCTGTACTTCCTATAATGAAAATATATGGTTAGACAATTGTTGGACAACTTCTGTCTGTATAAAAGTCAACACATATCGCTGATTTTTCAGTGATTTCGGCATCAGACGCTCTGTTCTTGCGAGTTATGTTTGGACATTTGGTACCAACATTAGAGACACTAGACCCCATGTTTCTGTACCTCAGTCTGGACGTACCTCTCTGATAACTCTGATAACTGACAGAACTCATATGTGTAAACAGTGAGACGCACATGTATACCATTGCTTTAGGTTTGTTCCTTGTCACACATTTCTATCTATGGTGCTGTGCTGACTTGAGCACTCGTATTAAACGAGTCCTGATTGAAGCATCGACCAGTATCTCAGTGCTGAATAAGGGTCATCCCCGAAAACTCCTCCAATCAGACGCTGACAGCAAAAGCCAGCTTCTGAGGAGGTCTGATGCGCCCCCCGGAGATGTCAATTTATAATGTGGCTGGAACCTTCTGTGGTTTTTATGATACGCCTCGAGTCTGCCATATGGCACCTATCATGGCAGTTTGTTACACTGCTGGACGACGCCGTAATGTAAAGAGCTGGAAGGGCAGGGTTGGTGGTGGATGGGTCCAACAAACCCCGGACTTTGACCCAGGAACCTAGCGTTTGCTTACATCTGATTGTTAAGTCAGACCATGTGCTTTGTCAGTTAACTTTAGCATGTGCTTTTGCTGACGTATCAGCAGACTCAGGAGGGTACAAACCACATAATATGTAGATAATATAATATAATATAAAATATAATATGTCAGCTCACTGACAAAACAGTAAAATGTGAGACTTGGGATGAGAAAGTGTTGGAGCCACAGAGTCTTGCATGACTTTTAATAAAGCTTAAAGGGACGAGAAGTACATGGATATTTCTGGCTCGGCTCTGAGTGTTGGAAATGAACTGTTGGAGGAATTCAGCAGAACCAGGTGCAGTTTACGTTGCTGTGGGCGGTGTACGCCAAAGAAAAGGTGTCGACAGGTGTTTGTGAATTCTTCTCTTCGCCCTGCACTCACTGTGGAAACTAAAGCCACAGCCACTGGGGATTTTAACTGGTATCAAGACAAATGCTTTAGAATCCCCCAAATAAGGCGATAATAATACGCCCTGCCGCTTCTTAGCTGAAGTAAAAGAAGGCATAACAGAATATAAACAAGCATTTTATAGCTAAATGTCAACAAAACACCAGCTTTGTGTGCACCAGTCTCTCTGATTTCATTCCCGGGGTTTGGTCTGTTTTCCTCTCCAAACTGTTTACATTCTCATGAAAGAAAAATCACATCAACTCAAATAAACTCACATTAAATCTGTTCCAAGAGCAAAAAAGGAGAGTATGTAATTACAAAAACAGATTTTTTTAAAAAAGAAAAGTCCAAAAGAGCTCAGAGACAAGAACAGTCACCAAGGCAACTCTGCAAATACGTGATGCAGTTATGCGTGTATGTTTGTGAGATGAAGGTTGTGACCTGCTGCGAGAAACAATAGACTATGTATTAGTTGTTTGTATGTGGAATTTGAAAAGTTTGAATGTGTTATATAAAGGTTTATAAAGCATCACGGGAGTGTGAGGGTCCTTACAGTTGTTTGTGTTGTGGGTATGAATGTGCTCTATGTGTCAATAGAGATGTTTATTCTGTCTTTTATCTCATGTTTTTTATTCCTGTAGGCTCCTGAAAACAGGATTTGTTCTCCTGTATTCTTGTGTTTTGAATATGTGAGCCAGTGTGAGACATAAACAGGGCGGTATGTGATGGTCTTACCAGCCTGTCAATGAAAGGACCAATTAAAGTTATTATTAGTCCATCTCCAGCTGCGGCTCTCAGTCCAAACACCTGGTCAGAGTAACAGATTAAATCCACATCCACTCTGATGATGTCTGTGTTTTCTGGAGTCTCTGACACCTGCTTTTCAACCACATGGGGCCATAAAACCAGATATCTGTATGTGTTTGCACCACATTTTTAGCTTTAAAATGATTTCAGTGACATAACCACCATGATGTCATGAGTTGCAAGCTTGGTTAGAAATGTGCATTTACAGCTATTGTTAACTGTGATAATCTGATTATCCCCCAGGATGGGGTGATGTTTTTCTGCAAGCAAAGGTGGAAGTTTGCTCCCCCCTGGGTAAGATCCTCAAAAAGATGATGGGATTTTTCCATTGGATTTCAGATTATTGTAGAAAATAAGCTCTTTGGTAAACATTTATGTTGCTTACATGTATTGTTAAGCAAGATAATCTTTGCCAAAGAACCCAATTTTTATGTTTTTTAAAGCCCAAATGCAACCACCAGAAGAAAAAAGCTAACATAAGGCTATAGACTAACTACACCACAGTCATTCCCTCAAATACCACAGAGCAAGTTTAAAATGCTGTGAGCAACAACTCATTATAAGAACCTGGAAAGTCCCAATATGGCAGAGTGGACGGGAGGTGGATGGGTCCAACAAACCCTGGACTTTCACTGGAAGCCCACTGTTCTCCTTTTGAATGACAATTTTTTTCTAAACCTAACCTGTAGCAACATCCCATTATTCAAGCCTTTGAACCTCAAACAAATTGGTGTAATTTCTTTTAAAAACACTGTAAAAAAGGCAATGAGCAACTTGATAATAAATGTCTCATTATTTGCAAAAAAAAAGTAGCTTTAGAAAATAATCTTAAAAAGACCTCGGGAAAAAAAATCAATAAAAAAGTAAGGGGGAAACTATACTTATCATTTTTATAATTACATGTTTAAAATTACATGACAAATTATGATCGTGATTATGATTATGATTATTAAAGTTTATTTCTGGGATTTTTTTTCCTTATTTTCAGGCAACTTTCTCGTAATTTTTACTAATTTTCTTAGCCAATTTTTGAGTCATTTCTTCTTGCGCGACTAATTTCCATCTTCTCATGTATTTGAAAGAAATCAAGTAAATGTATTAATCCACAAGGGCAACTGTTTCATGTTCACTAATCTGCTGAGCTTTTTCTCCAGGATGACGATGTTTAGCACTACAAATATAAAAACCTTTATTGACCAGCCCGAGGTGATATTACTGTTTTATATCAATTGAAAATAAAACAGTGAGCAGATTATTACTGCAGGTATCAAAGTGACTATTATATTTGTGGCCAAAATTTTCACAAACAAATGCAATTTCCAATAATAAGGCAGGAGTGTTTGGCCGCAGGGGAAATATAACACAAAGCAAACAGTAGCTTCCTCACTGTACAGTGACTATGTTTGTTGGTGGGTGCTGAACACCGTCTGCTGATGGATGTTTTCCTGCTAACTGCAGCACCACTGAAGGCAAGTTCTCAGCACAAACATGGACGCCAGTATTAAGAACAAACACTCCAACAAACCCCAAGATGATTCAATTCATGCAGAGAGCTGCAGAAACTCACATACCGTCCTGCATCAACAGCAAAGTACACACTCCCAGACAAACAGTCGCAACACACACAAAATATCTGTCTGAAATCATTACGGTCGGATCGTGTTGAAGGCATGAATACTCTTTTCATATTCATAATGTCTCTTTTCATTAGAAGGCAGCCGAGGATATCTGAAAGCAATGCCAAGACCGGTTTAATGAAAAGTCTTTGGGTGTCCAGGAGCAAAGTGATCAGATTATAGAGGCGGTGCAGAGGTGGAGAGAGGGATGGTGGATAGAGATCTGAAGGAGGAAGACACAGAAGCAGAACTGGAAGTCTCAAACTGCAATCTGAGTAGTAATGTGCAGTAGTGGCTACGTGTACAAGCACTCAAATATTCCACTATTCTCGCGAATATCACAATATTCATGTAGACAGTAGATTTTCATTACAAAGTCATCAAATACTGCTGCTTATATGCTGCTTTCAGCAAAAGATCCCAATGCAAAAAGCTGCCTTTCTCGTCCACGTAATATGCTCCTAGATGGCATCAGCTGAGAACGTGGCCGGATGTAACCGTTTGCGGTGTTATTATACGCCGCCAGACGGCCAGACGGCACCTGATGCACCAACCTGATACACAGACAGCTGGCATCACTTGAAAAGGAACCTGTTGCATCCACATGACGTACCACAGAATAGTGTCAGGTTGAAACGCCAACAGTAACAACGTCAAATCAGGAGCACGAAGGTCCCTGTACGGCAAATGGGATGCTAGGAGGAAAGATCGAATAAACCCTGGACTTTTAGCAGGAGTCAGGTGTTTGCTTCCTGTCAGAATGTGATGTATTGGGGTTTTTCTACACCTTATCATGTGCCCTTTTCCCTTAAACCATCAGTGCCTTGGTTGCCTAATCCTAACCAGCCTATTCTCATTACGTCAAAGCTATTTCATCCATCCATGCCAGCACGTGCGTTGGTTCACAAGTGCTTTTATTTCCAAAACATAACCACGTGCAACGTAATCCCACCATGTGTGTTTGTTGACATCACAGTAGCGGCATCCTGCACCATAAAGAGCAGACACAGACGGATACTTTAATGTGGACGAGGAAGTTTACTGCAAAGCGGCAACATATGACGACTTGTGTTGACTGAGGTGGGAGGATGGCGAAGGCATCACCTGCCATACTCTCCCTCTGATTGGCTAGTACTTGTTGCATTTGGTGGTTTGATTGGTTAGGTGTAGGCATGTAAAGTGATATTAGGAAGTGTTTGGGTAAGAGTATCAGGGTGAGCCAGTCAGATCCAGATTAGAAAAATACAAACTTGTGACGGAGGTTGGGTGTTATACCTCTGAGATGATGTCATCCCTCCACCGTGGGTCAGGACGGCGTTATCAGCGGTAACTGTCATACCACCGCCACCAGCATTTGGCTTTGGTGAAGATCTGCACTGTGTATTTTTAAGTTTTACAACTTTAAAAAACAACTCCAACTTAAATTGAATACATAAACAACACCGACAGCAGCATCCCATTTCCTGCATTGCCTCACCTCAGTACATCCAAAGTAAAAACAAATCTATATCAAACTATTAAAATACAGACATCCTCATAAAGCTCAACAAACCTGCAGAGAGATAAACATATAAAGCAGTGAGTGAGGAAGCAAAAAGCAGGAACATGAATACATAATTGAGAGACCTTTTAAAGCTGAGAAGAGAGAGGATGCACTGGGGCAGCTTTAGTCGGAAACATCCATACACAAAAATTAAAGTGTGTAGTGGAAATGACATTTATCTCCTGCGATGAAATGCACAGCAGAGAGGTAAACTGCATCAAGATGTTTATAGTGAGCAGCATGAGGGAGCTGCTTATCTCCAGAGTGAAGTAACGATCATGATGGTCACAAGAAAGAGGAAAATATGCTTTATTACAATAAAACTATTTATCTGTAGATTCTGTGCCAGAATTTTTGAATTAGATATTACCACAACCAAAAAGACTCTATCCCTAAAGGGTTTTATTGTTTGGTAACAGAGAAGTTGCAACAGCAGATATACCGTGATAGCTGTCGTGCATGACTGAAGCACTGTGCTGTTTGGGATGCTAAAGCAGACACTGGATGCATTAGTTGAAGACGCAGCCGAATAGAACCAGTTGCGCTGATATTATATGTTGCCAGACAGCCGGAGAGCACATGCCAAGTCTGCATGATACGTGCACAGATGGTGTAACTTGGGAACGCCATAGAGCGGCATCAGGTTGAAACGCTGGCATAAACAACGTCATATAAAAAACACCTTTTGGGTGGGTGAGGAGGGTCTTGGGTCCAACAAACCCGGGACTTTCATGCAGGAGTCCAGTGTTTGCTTCCCATCTGAATTTCTTTTCTACATTTTACCATGTGCATCTTTAGCCTAATCCTAACCATCCGTGCCAGCATGTGCGTTTGTTGATGTCCCAGCATTGGTTGCCATGTGCTTTTGTTGCCATGTGCAGCATCATCCCACCATGTGCATTTATTGACATCACAGTTACACAACAGACTACATCTTAAAAGCATTCATTAACCCTTTAATACCTGGATCAACATCAGCTTTCTTGAGCTGCATTAAGGGTGCATTTTATTTTTTTTAAATTATATAATTATTATAATTATTATGTCATTGTTATGTCAAATAAAAAAGAAAAGAAACTGTCTTGAGTTCATTTTCATTTTACTTTTTTTTTGGTGTTGTTTGTTTTTTGCTTATTTTCAGGTAATTTTCATATTCCTCCTCTAATTTCTTGCTACGTCTTTGTGCAATTTATTGGTAAGTTGCTTGTCACCCTCTTCCGATGTTGGCTTTTAAGATGTCAAGCCCATTTGCGGAGTTTTCAAATACCAAGCATGAAAGCAAAAGAAGAAATTTGCATTAAATCAAATTAAGAAATTAGATTTGGATTAAAAGAGATTTTGAGGCCGCCACTCAAACAGCACAAAAAAAACCCTCCCAAAAGCCATCAGTCGTCAGTCAAATAGTGATTTTGAGACTGAGAGTTAGAGTGGATATGAGGGGAGGGAAGAGTGAGGGCTGGGGAGGGATGAAAGGATAAATGAAGACCATTGAGGAAAGAGGAGGGATGAAAGGATTTTTGCGTTGATGAAGGGAGCGTGGGCGGATTGAGAGCACAAACAAGAAGGAGACAGACAGACAGACAGACAGACAGAGGGAGCGGGGAGGGCAAAGAGATGGAGAGACAGATGTGCAGGTAGAGGATAGAAGATGGAAGCGACAGAGAGAGAGGAGAGCTGAGGCTGACGGAGCAGAAAAAGGAAAAAATCGACATCAGAGAGATGAAAAAGCTCCTGGTACAAAGAGAAAACTACATGATGTCAAAACTGACAATGTTTTGAGATCTTTTGTGAAAGTAGAAATAACAGTATTTAAAAATACAAACTGAGGCTGATTGGGGGAAGACTTTTTTTCTTTCATGTAAACAAACATCTGTGAAATAATCAGCACATATAATACCCGCATGCTGCACCCAGAGTGTTTTCTACCGAAGATACAAATCTTTAAAAGCAGCTGAGGCTTAGTGGCTTTATCACGATGATAGCAGAGCCGGTAACGTCCTCTGATGAAGATCGTCAGATATAAATCTGAGCTCAACAGAAAGTGGAGTCATTTCTGTCGGTGACTCTTTTCAACTGATTAACGTGAAAATATCTTCCCAAGAAAAATGTCAGCATCCGTCATTTCAGCCGAATCTCAGAAACAACATCTTTACCTGACAAAGTCATCAATGACTATTTTCCATCCAAAGTGAAGGAGGAAGTAGCGTGAGTTTTTTAACCCTTAAAAAAAATTTTAATTTTTTAAAAAAAAAACACATTGGAAGAGGACAATAAGCAGCTTGAAAGGAAATGACCCAAAAATAAGCAAGAAATTGCAAAGAAGGACATGAAAATTTCGTAAATATTAGGGAAAAAAACAGGCTTCAACAGAGAAATTACCTAGAAAAAAGCGTAAAAATTGAGTTATTCTTTAAATAATTTTAAATATATATCGATAATTACTTTTAAATCTATATCTATAATTATATATCTATAACCATCTATATCTGGAACATTTTTTCCTAGTTTTCCTTTCAAAAATACTTTTATTAAATCTATGAATGTCTCGCCATTGTCGGGACACTTAATGCCAAATTGTTCATAGCACAAAAGACACAGATTTGCAAGAATAAAATAAAGCATGCACTTTCTTTTAGACACTAATTTCTCAGGAAAAGAGAACTGTTTCCTACCTTGAGCCTGAAGGAAAAACCTATTGTATAATTTCATTTCTTTCCTCTTCAGTAATTTTTCTGCTCATGAAAAGGAAGTTAATGACAAGCTGTTGACACTACTGTGAACTCAGCAGGGTTTCTCGTTAAAAATATCATAATTTTCAACTCTGTCAGCCTTTGTATTATTCTTGCTGAAAGCGAGGCCGACCCGGAGCACCTGCTGTAGAGAGCCATTTCTGAAATCGGCTGTTCGTGAGCGACTCAGTGAATACAGATCGGACTGCATAAAAAAGCCAGAGGAGCAGCGGTTTGGTCACGAACTTTTAATCCTCAGGGCACAATTTATTATTACACTCTCTCCTTTCACTCTGCACACAGAATGCGCTTTTCAAAATCAAGCTT
This sequence comes from Plectropomus leopardus, assembly GCF_008729295.1. Lineage (NCBI taxonomy): Eukaryota > Metazoa > Chordata > Actinopteri > Perciformes > Serranidae > Plectropomus > Plectropomus leopardus. Next base: position 34,631,858 of record NC_056470.1, on the reverse strand, counting down.
TGAAAAATATTTTACATTGACATGATTTTCTATATTCACTGAGTACATTTTTTAACTAACATCAGCCCTAATCATAAATATTAAATATTCAGTGCACCAAGTGGAACTAGCATGTATTTTCTCCAGATGACAAATACGGTAAAATCTCACACATCAGGTGGAAAAAAGTTGAAAATGGTGAAAAATATTGATTTCCAGGCAAAAGGTCAGAATGACATCCAGAAATAATGTTTTAATGCGTTAATGGCTGTGGGATATAAAAATTGCAATTTGAATGTGTTTTAATGGCGCATTTTTTTGCACCTAACAGTCTGAATGCAACAGTTAAGTTTAGACAGTTTATTTTAGACTTATTGTAGGAGCTGAGCTTGAAATTCTTAAATCTTAAATTATTCAAATACAAAATCTTGCCAAAATGAATGCCATATGCATGAACACAGCCATGGGAGCCACATCCCATGATGCTCTTCTTCTGTTGAGCGACTGAGGGTGTCTCGTATTCTGGCCTGTGCTCTGTTAATGTCCCTTTTCACATTTTTCTGTTCTGCAGCAAATTATTTTATTTTTCTCTTTGCCAATTCATCCCCCACCATTTTCCTTTTAATTGACTGATGTGTGACTCACTGCCATACTTTGCCACTGAAAATGTGAACAGCAGCTCTTCAATCTGATTTTACATGGAATCAGATCTGAGTCAGGCATCGACTATAACTCTATAAATAACTAATTTTCTATCTGATTCTCTTATTTCTTTATGTAGTTCAAATTAAGTCTGTTTTATAAGCAGTTAAAAACTCAGTGTTGTTGCTTCAGCTGAGCTTTTTTCCCTTTTTTGCTGCAGTATTGTGATTGATTTGTCACAGAGCTCTTTGCACGGAGAGATAAGTCACCGACACCAGGCTGCTGCGAGTCAGAGATATGACACCAGAAACAAACCTTATCTCAGGTAATTATGTGTGATTCAGGGAGAGAGAAAAGGGGCGATCTTTTCATATCCTGCTGCAGGAAGGTCAAAAGTCCAAGATGTGACATGTTGCTTAAGAACAATTCAGCTCGAAAGTTGAAAACACAAGAACTTAAACACAAACTGGAGGTGATGGACGCTCTTTTAACTGCGACAACCAGAGCCTCTCAAACCTTATTTGCATTGGACTAGCATTACCTGAAGAACTCGAAAAATTTGTAATAATTGTTGATGTTGTCTGTGAACCTAATTTCATGCAAATCTGCCATGTCCATAATTTTGCAATTTTGTGTTTATTATTTGTAGAAATGACCCACTGTGCTTACCATAGAGGGGATGGATATTTATCGATTTTTATTAGTGTAATAAACAGGGTGAGGCTTTGTTGTCAGCTTTCTCCTTGAGAGCAAAATAAAAAGAGACAGAGGTGAAAGAGTGGGAGCAGTAAACGAGAGAACGAAGCAAGTGAACAAGATAAATAAAACTTTATTTGCTTATCGGTTCATGGTGGTTTTATTGTAAAGTAGAAATTAAAAGCCATCAAACATACAGAAAAGTTCAGGAAAGTTCAGTCTCCTTTACCTTCATCCATCAGATCCATTCAGAGGTGCAGCAAGATTAATACAAACAACATAATAACTCAGCGGTTTTGTGTTTTTGTTTACCCGTGTGTAAATAGCGTTTGCCTCCTGAGTGTTGTTCTTATGGTGTTATAGTTCTTGGAACTTTTTGGTCAAGAGGTTTTTTAGAAGTTAATGAATCTCTCATTAAAAACTAGCAACCGCGTGCCTCGTCATCCCACCACGTGCAATTGCTAACATCACCATAGCGGCATCCAGGAGACAACAGATGCAGAAGGATACCTAACTCTTAATATGCAAGGGTCTGTCGACAGGGCTGCAGCATGTGACGAGTTGGGATGAGAACGCATTGGAATTACGTGGTATGTGGTCACGTTTAGGCAAAAAAAGCACATGACAACAAACGCCAGGATGCTAAGAAACGCGCACACTGGCACCGATAATTAGGATTAGGGGAAGTAGGCAGGTAGCAAAAAAAAACTGAACCTTCTGACCTTAGCTGATGCTGCCCAGCAGTGCATCATTCAGACACAAAAAGAGGCCTTTGGTGTCGGGATCTCACACCAAAAGCTCTGACAAAGGATTTTTATGAGTTTGGAATGAAAATGGGTTGAATAGGTCAGATTGCTCAAAAAAAACCCTTAGCAAGGATTCTTGACTCAAAGTCCATCTGCTCTGTGAAATGTAACACATCACCATCAAAATAAGATGAGTTTCTGGGATGCTTTTTAAATGCTCAGTGCACGTCACAATTACAAGAATTGTAAAGCAACATAAAAGTTTCATACTAAGGCTCAAAAATAACAAGTGAACCATCTCTTAGATAAATGAGCAAACCTGTTCAGGGATTAAGGCATAACGAAGCTTATTTTGTGAATATGCATATTCATTTTGTCAAACTGCTATTTCCAGAAATCAGGCAAAACCTTATACGCTGCACACAAATCAAATCATCAGCTTCCTCCGTCATGTCAGTCTAACTATTGAACACACTGTAATGAGCGTGGGTATGCTGTCATGGTAATGTGTGAAACCAAGATAAAACTACCTGCTGCAGATGCCGGGAGACAAAGAAAGCTAGCAGAAGAGTGAAGCCAAAAGGCCAATCATATTTAGACGAAGGCATTCATTACTGTGCTTTAATAACACATCAGTGCTGGCTGATGGTTGAATGGCTTCATATATTGACAGAGAGACGACAGAAGAGCGAGAGAGGCATGTAAGAGATGAAGGGGATAAAAAGAGAGTGCTAAAGATAAAAGCAATCTGACAATAAAAAAGGCGAGGTGATGTAAGGTCAGGCTGCAACATTTAAATCATGCACTATCAATTACAGAGATGTCATATGATGTTTATTAATGAAATGCCTTTTTAAAAACTTCTGACACTTGGTGCGTTTTTATACCCGCGTTGCTCAACTTTGAGGTCGGGACCGCAGAAAGAGTTGCTCATCAGGCAGACAAGTTCATGGTCCATGTATCTATTAATTTTCCGTGGTTTAATCAGGTCAAGGTCCAGGGTTCAGGCTCCTCAGTCACTTACACTACTCAGGCTCCATCTGGATTCTCGGGCCAGATGGGATTTAATTCCTCCAGTGCAATTTCTGTAAATAACCCTTGAAAGATAAAATAATTTGTTAGTAAGGTAAAAGCTAAAGGTAAAAAGTTACATTTGTTAATTCCATCTTCTGCTTTTGTAACAATAACATCACATATGACGATAGTAGACATAGAATTAATGAAGGTAATTTATGATAGCATGTGATGTTACACAATATTGTAACAGTCACGCGTGTATATTAACAGTACCGCACAACATCACAAAACAGGCTCAGCCACAGACAAAGACAGGACCACATCTACAGCACAACCATGGAACTGCATCAATGCAGCCACAGCACGAGCACAGCCAAAGGCAGGATCACAGCATCACCACAGCCAAGGCACAGCCAAGATCCGTAAATACTACGAAACAAGGGAGCACAAATTCTGTGGAGAAGAAGAAGAGTTAGTGTAATGCCGTAAAAGCACATCTGCGTTTGCAAATGGAGGGAGCAAGAGAAAGAGAAAGGAGCTCAGTGTGTCATAGAAAGTCGCCCGGAAAACTAAACCAACATGCCTAACTAGGGGCAGGTCCAGCAAGTCTGAGCCTGCCCTTATTATAAACTTCATCAGAGAGGATAATCTTAAGTCTGCCGGAAGATGGTTCCATGAAAGAGGAGTGTGGCAGCTAGCTGTTGAGCACACTGATCTGTATAACTGAAAAATCTTAGGCAGTATCAACCACAGAGTCACCCAAAAACCAGAGAACAAAGACACAAGGCTTGTGAGAACCACTTGAAAATCTCCCTGACTCAGAGTTAACACATTTAACACAAAGGTATTTTAACATCTCAGCTGATAATAGCCTTTTTCTCTCTGGAAAGTGCTAATCTTGCAGCCAGAAAACTAAAAGCCAACCTCAGGTTTTACTCTAATCTTCAGAAACTGCCACAACTCACTGCAGCAGCAGGAACAGGCATTTAGGAGAGAAGTGACAGCAGACAGCCTCCTCTTCTTCTTTACTGAAAGTTTTCATGTCCTCACAACACTCCTACACATATAGAGAGCCCACGTAAAAGAAAGAGTGTGTTCTTTATAGGCTGAAACAAGTGTATGTGTGCTTCGTGCAGTCTCTCGGCTTTCAATAATCTCTCTGGAGATGTGTCAGCGCTGCTATCAAAGAAACACATTCACTTTTTCTCTTATAAACACACACACATACACGCAAATTCACGCATATAGCCTGTTGTGTCTAGATAGAAAAAATGCACGCACACACACACATCTCCCATGATTACACATAACCAGAAGCTGTCAATGTTTTGAGGCTCATTTTGCTGTCACGCCTGCAGACACTTGTTATTGTCATTCATTCTCAAACACACACACACGTTTACGTGAAGTGGGAGAACATGGTATTGACCCATTCCCTCATTCCCTGGAGGCTTGACATCTTGTTACCCTTCAAATGAAAACGATTGTGTGCCGAGTCGTGGGACTGTGTTGAGAGGCAAAAGTATTTATATGTGCTGCAAATGGCCACACTGGATGGTGTCACAGAGGGAGGCGGGGTACAATGAATTGTACAAATGGGGATAACAGCACACACACGGACAGTCTCTCTTTGAAGGCGTTCCTAGTGCTGCATTCATTTAAACACATGAAGAATTTTCATTTTTGTCCACTTTTGTTGTCCTTGTTCTTAGCTGTCAGATCTTTGCACACAAACTGAATGTCCCTGTAGCAGGAAACAGTTGGTGGACAGGACTTGGACCTGGAAAGGTGTCAGGTAAGACGGATGTGTCTGGTGACTTAGGTGCCGTCCTGGGGAATTAAACATCGGCAGCACAACTTGTCTTAGTAGTCAAGAAACAGCTGATAAGCCATTTGTCACTCTCTTGAAACATTTTGGTCTCCGGAGATGCGCTCTGTCCTGGAGGCACGGACTGCAATATCAACACGTTCTCATCCACAGTTTTCACAAATTGCCGCTTTGCAGTGGACTTCCACATTTACTTATTTCACTCGAGGTATCCCTCTGCATCTGCTATTTATCTTTTATGTGATGTCAACACAAGCACATGGTGGTTATGTTTAGGCAACATGAAAACATGGCAACCAACGCTGGGGCGTCAATAAACGCACATGCTAACACAGATGGTAAGGAGTAGGCAAAAAAAGAACAAGGTAAAGGTGTAGAGAAAAAAACACAAATCACATTCAGACAGGAATACTAGACTCCTGCATGAAAGTCCAGGGTTTGTTGGACCCATTCACCTCCCCTCATGCTCACTCTGCAGGTGTCCTTGTGATTCTTATATTTTGCGTTACCAGCTGTGTTTCAACCTGACGCCGTCCAGTGGTGTTTCATACAGCCACACCAGTTGGCATCCAGCCCAACGGTGGCGTATAATATCACCACGAAAGGTTCTGTCTGGCTGCGTTACAAACTGACGCTGCCCGCCGGTGTTTTATATCACCGTGAAAGGTGGCTTCTGGTGTCAACACAGCGGTATTTGACAACTTCAGAATGACAACGGGCTGAATAATGCATTGTTAAACCTTTGACTTCATTTTGCATATTCCCTATGCAACTGGGCTGCAAAATCAGGCATCTGTTACACTTCTACCATTCAGATACTGCAGAACAAACTGTGAGCTTTCTGTTTTTTTATCGTCTCATTGGAAAAAAGAAAGCTGCCACTGGTCGAGTGCGTATCATCTTGGCGTGACAGGTTTCGTTTCGTGTATCATGCTGCTGCAGCAGGTGCCGTCTGCAAACTTCTGTCAAGCCACACTCTCAGCTAACATCGTCCAGAGGCAGATCATACAGATGCAAAAGGCAGCTTTTGGCGTTTGGATCTTGAGGTGGTTTTTAACAACTTGTTGAATGAGAACCACCATAATTAGAGGTGTGGATTGGAATCACATGACTTGGACCAGAGTCAGACAAGAGCGACAAATTAATCTCTTTAGACTCGACTTACTAAAATCATCATCTTTGACCCTAAAAATAATTTAGACTTTAAAAAATAGGCTACTTGATACCTTTTCTGCAAGGCCAAGGTTAAAAAAAAAAGGATAGTATATAAGTATAGTATAGTATATTAATATTATTAATTTCCCGCACACTCAATACCCCAGCTCCTCTTTAAACCAATCTGAAAGAATCGAGTGGAGTCGCAGCAGCATAATGATTTGTTTAGGACTCCAAACTCAACGTTTTGGACTCTGGCATTAACCAGTCGCATTGGCATCCCACCACAGCTTATATTAGAGGTGAGTGCCCAATTGTGAAATCAAAGTGTGCAATTAAGTTTTTGTTCTTACAGCAGTAATATTGAATAGCTGCCTGCAGGCTGAGGCCCGTCAGCTTATCACCATAAAAAATAAATGCGCTATTTATTTATGTATTTGTTTATTTATTGTATTTTAACTGTACATAAGGTGCCACATCAAAATAGACCTTTTTTATTCAATTATTTTTATTTATTTTTCTACAGTGTCAGGGGAACAGATCTGAGATATTATTCAAATAAGTATAAATGTTTGTTTATCAACTGGCATCCTGCATTTTTTTTTCAGAAGTGGCCCTGAGCAAAACAAGTGTGTCTGTCTGCCCTACAGCATGACCATTAACAGTGTGTCTACACACACACACACACACACACACACACACACACACACACACACACATGCATGTATCTGTCTGACAGTGACAGCCTGGCTTTGTACTCTTGGTTGATTCTTTACTTTAAAATAAGGAACGGTTGTCACAGCTCGTTACCTCACAGCCATGCCCGCGATAACAACTGCACAGACAGGATCCATTCTCTACATACAGCCCACATACATGTGCTGTCTGACGCCATTAAATTGGTGGTGTCAGATCGCCTCTGTGTCACACACATCAGCAAAAAAAATCTATCCTTATGAGGCCCAAGCTTTAAAACATTCAGTTCCCGCCTGCTGTCCAGCGAAAATCTGGAGAATAATTGTGTGTTTTTGTGTTCTTTTCACATCATAGCGGCGTGATTATTCAGCTGTGATTTATGAGGCAGTCGCTGCTTTGTTTATCCTTCTGGTTGTTTCAGAGTGAGCGGTATTATTTAGGAGGAAAAAGTAAAGACTTGTCAGTGTGAATGTGATGTTTGCCAAGTAATACTCAGTAAAACCTGTGAAGTTTTTCAAAAACAAATGAAATATCTCAAATCAAGGCAATAAATGCTTGTTCTTGGGGGGCAATTTTATGACTTGTTTAAACTTATTTTGTCCTTTTGCAGCATTTCTGTGTAGTGTAGCTTTACCAGTTTTAAGATACAATTCCCAAAATATAGCCTTATTCTAAAACAATTGTACTAGTATTTGCTATTTTTTTCTTATTATTCAGAATATAATTCTTAAATATTGTATCTAGACAGATGTGCCTCTTTTTAGTCTGGCCACACTTGTTGCTCCTGACCGGCTGTCCTGCATCAGCCTCGTTTGTCCTTTCCTGCTCCTCAGTCTTTCTGAGCCAATCAGCTCCCTGCTTGCTCTTCTGCCTCATCACCTGATTCCCCTCACCTGAGCTTCTGCACCCATTTTCTCCACCTGCGCTTCATCTCCTCATCAGTCTGGTTTGTATTTAAATCCTGGTTTTCAGTTCAGTCTTTGCTGGCTCATTGATTCATGAATGTGATGTTTAGTTGCTGTTTCTTTGGATTGAAGAGTGATCTTTTTAAGGGCTTTCCATCTGCATTTGGGTCCACCTTCCCCATTACGTGACACAATTACCATTTTTCCCAAAAACAAATGGGCCAGGTGATTCAAAACTGTAAAAACACTGAATAAATCAACTGAGGACTCGACTGAGGATAATACTGGATAATACTGAGCAAGAAAAGCAATGTAACTGCACAAAGATAAAATAAAGAAGAGAAATATTTTTTTAAAAATCAAACAATTTAGCAGTTTCACATTTAAAAATATTACATTGGTTGTGGTTTGGCTTATTATGAAGGTGGCAGCAGCCCAGGACCTGCTCCCTTTTTTTATCTGGTAACTTAAGCTCCAACTGTTGTGGAGGTTTTTACCAGGAGTCAAATTATGTTTATAGACAATGCAGAGCAGAAATGTTAGACATTGTATCTTCAATGCATCATGATGGACAGACTGATAACTTGTAGCAGGAGTTTAGACCAAGACTTAAACAGTGTACTTGTATCTGAGAGAGATCAAATATATATAACGTAGAAAAAATTACAATATTGGCTCCAGGTTCAAATGTGAAGCCTGTGCATCACTCTGAAGTTATTTTACAGTAATTAGAAAGTTTCACTGTACAGAAGTGTTCTCACTCCAACTGGCTCCTCACAAGTCCACAAACCTACCAACACACACACACACACACACACACACACACACACACACACACTGTACAGACCACAAACATATCTAACTCCAACAGCACTGCCATCTGTGACAAAAGAGGAGGCGGAGAGGCGAGAAAATGAAAGTAACCAAAGCACCTCAGGCTCCATTTCTCTCCCTGTCTGTCTCTGAAGTTTCTCCCTGCAGCCATCACCTGAGGACTCTCTGTGGAACAAATTACCTGAGCATTAATAGACACACACACACACACACACACACACACACACACACACACATACACACTTGATGCCTTCGTTTAAGGGACGAAGCTTATTAAAACCTTAATATGGTTTGAACTCTGCAGAGAAACCGTGTGGGTGTGTATCTTTGCCCACAGCGGCTCTGCAGAGCTGCAGTCCTCCCGCATCCACTTACACGTGTCACCACGTTCCAGTGTGGCGCCACATTAATGTCTGCATCAGTGTGTGACAATGTCCAGTCAGTTTCTAAAGGTGGGTTTCCATTACAGATTTGACCAAAAAGTAAGCAATGTGGTTCAAAATGTGATTAAAACACAATTGCAAGATGAGTGATGTTATGCAACTTCTCCTCTGGTGATAACATCCCAGTAACCATGGCGATGGGTGTTCAAAATATTAGCAGCTTTATTTCTCTTGCAGCCACCAAACTAGCCGTCATTATTTCCAATCCAAGGCCACGTAGGCGTGTTATGGAGCCATGATGGAAAGGCGAGCCCCTTAAACGTGGGAGCGGACACATATGAGGGATTTCTGGAAGCTGATAGTCCACGATTTCACAGAGGAATTGTGGATTTGAAACTTCCGGATGATCTGCTCAACTTTCTCAGAGTTATGTGATTCAATAACAGCTCCTGTAGCTCCTGCTGCATCATGAGGGAGCCAATTCAAGCACAGAGACACAGCATCATGTGACCTAGAAAGTTGACGTGTTTCCATAAGACGTATTTATATTCCCAATTTTAATTCGCGTAGTTTGAGGGTTGATGGCGACTGGCCTAGTATGGAAGAAAGGAAGAAAGACGAAGACCTAAAGAGAGAAAGAATAACAGACAGAAAGCTTTTTAAGGCAAATATCACTCTTTTTTCCCAACTCACACGTAAATATGCACAAAAAATACACATTTCCTTCACCTAAACACACACAAGCACTCATTCACATTAGTCTCAAGGTCGTAGATTGACAGATGGCACAGAGTGTCTGCCACGGTCATTCAGGATGAAACATGAGGTGCCTTTCTGTGTGTGTGTGTGTGTGTGTGTGTGCCTGACAGATGGCACAGACAGTTTGTGACTCAGGCAGCTGTCAAATACAGAAAAACATCATCCAAACTGCTTCTCAAAACTTTACTTCCATTAAACTTTAAAACACATCAGACAGGTTTGCCAAGCTCGTCCTTAAATGTCTTTTATTTCACCATATGGAGTTGTTTTTACGGGGATTATGTTCTCATCTTCAGAGATCAACTTGGTAACGTCAATAAAAGCAGAGATTTGTAGTTTAGAGAGCTATAAATTGGTCATGAAAGTTTGCACTGTTCAAAGCTAAAATCTTCAGAAAGGACAATAGAGACAATTCTTTTACATTTAACTTTAAATTTACATTAACAGTTACAAAGGCAAAAATGTGTTGTTCTAACTATCTTTAATAAACCAAAAAGAAAAAAAGTCTCTTTTCTTTTAAAAGGTTGGGGTTTCTTTTAAGTGAAAGAGGTACACAGATTCCTTAAATTTCCATTTTACATTTTCAGCCTGTTCTTACTCCAAAGTTGTCATGGAAGACATCAGACAGCGCTGCCAAAAGCCACCGTTCGTGGTGGTATGTTACGCCACTGATGAGTGGGATGGCACAGCAGGAAATTAACATACATACGAGTTATTTAACCCACATTGTAAGTTTATTTGAAAAAGACTGTATGCCTCCCCAAATCTATAATCATATTTAGTGTAATTGTATATGACAATTATGTTACAGAGAAAACACACATATGTATTAAAATAATTTTCAGCACTTTTTGAGGTTATGCTTTTGTTTTATTTTTATTTTTTTATTTTTTCATTTATTCATTTTTTTATTGGCTTACTGTCACGTAATTTTTTTGTAACTTTTTAAAAGATTTCCCTGCTAATTTTTGGACCATGTTTTGAGCTGCTTGTTGTCTTCTCCGCATGTTTTTGAAAAGAAATAAACTAAAACCAATTTGCTCAGGTTTCGAAGGATTCAACCTTTAAAAAAAAATAAATAAAATGCTGTATTTGACAAAGACAAACGAAACAAATGTGGAGCCCAAAACAGACCCCTGAGGGACACCACAGATGATGGGCTCAAGAGGTGAAGAGAAAGGCAGTACCTGAATTTTAAAAAAAATTGCCTGAAATTAATAAAAATCCAAGTGGTTGAGAAAGGGTTGATGTGTTTTGTGCTTTAAACTTGGTTGCCTGGTGAGAAAATTTCAAAGCAATTATAGTTTTTCTTTTAATACACATTGGGATGATTTCACACAAATTCACCATTTAATTGGTGAATGGGCCTGTGGGCTGCTGTCCGAAAGACCTCAAACAATCAGGCGGATATTTAAAATAAACCTTTTTTCACGGATGAACGGCTATTAACAGTCGCCAAGGAAACAGCTGAGACCGTGCTACCTGCCACGTCCTTGGTAACCTGAGGAAGTGAGGTTTATACCCACCTGTTTGAACAGCTGCACAGCACATCTACTTCAGTGACAGAGCCATTAGCTTCTGCACACAGACTCACTAACAGGTCAAGCATGGCCAAAGACCCAAGGCTGTGTGTCACTCAGGTGGCTTTATGGTATTATACCAAAAATTTACGAAATACCCAGACAGGTATTACCAAACCATATTGTACTGTTTTCTGTAGTAATGGGTATAACTTCCACATGTCGTACAAAATTTGTTTGTTATAATATTAAATACTGTAATGATGAGTAATTGTATGAATCATCCACAGTCATGTTTAGGTACCTTCAGAGGCTGCTGGAGTAGACAGAGAAAGAATCAATATTTAAAATATAGTAATGAGTCAGGGGATACATATTGAATTTTTTTTCAGTTTCATTATTTTGTTTTGCTTTTGCCTTTATTGGGACAGGACAATTTAAGTGTGAAAGGTGGAGAGAGAGTGTGGAGAAGACATGCAGCAAAGGGCAGAGGACGGAATCGAACCCGCAGCTGCTACAGAGTCTCTGTACGTGAGGTGCCCACTCCACCAACCGAGCTACTGGGCGCCTTTCAGAGACTCATATTGTTGATCATCTTCTCTTCCACTGCTGTATGTGACCGAAGCAAAGTGCATTCACATGAGAATTTAGGTTGCACCATGGCAACACAACGAAAAGCCATTGATGGGTCGAGTGGATCAAGCAGCCTGCTTAAGAATCAGCCCCGAGTCCAGGCTCGCTCTATTATTCCCTCTAATGATCACCAGGTCTCTTCAAAGCACACTAAACATGCACAGGAATCTGGATGCATGAACTCGGATTAGCACCACTAGACCCTGCAGCACGGAGCATTACACCCCCTGAGCTTAATTGCAGTGAAAAGCTTGGTAAGAAATGTGAGAAAATGTGAAGGATTTCCCAAATGTTTCTGTATTTTTGCGCTCATTAATACAGAATACATCACAGGCAGCAGAAAAACAAATGAAAACAGGAAGAGTTTATGGAAGATGCCTGAATGAGCTGCACACAGACACATATGCAGGTTACAAAGTGCTTAACAACAGATGATTCACACAGACGTGAACCTGCATGCATGTGTGACCACTCAGGATACTAAGAAACAGGCAGGTGTAACCATGCACACACCTCACAAAACAACTAATAATGATAATACATTGGGTTTATATAGCACCTTTAGAACTGGTTTGTGCGCTAAAATACTGAAATTTGAGGGAAGAATATGAAAGCCAGAGTTCCAGCTCTTACCATTTAAATAAAACAGCAAGAGAGAGGTATGTAATGGATTTGTCCTTGTGGATCCACTTGTACTCATTTTCTCATCTAAATTGCAGAGCACCTCTTAGTAGGTTGAAGTCGAGTGCAGAAGAGTTCAGCTGCATTCAAAGCAAGTTATTAAGTTCATTTCTATTAGTCAAGTTCTGGCTGTGGTTCAAACTGTAAAAGAAAAGGATAATATCACTCTGCTGTGCAATTGTTAGAAATGAAAATCAAAAATGGGTAAAAAAAAAACAACATGAACACCTTCGAAACAGGCACAGATGTATCATTTTTATTCTTTACATGTCCATATGTACACAACAAGTTTTTATTCTGGAGTGGATGCTGCTGAACATAATGATATATGATATACATACATGAATATCGAATATAGATTTACTCGTGTATAACAGAAAATGTATGAGTGTCGCATTTTTCTAGAAGAAACGTCTCAAAGTGTTTTACAAATACATATAAGGACAAATAACAATGTCATACTTAAGCTGATTTTGTGGGTTTTCAGCCATAATTTCAAACTTGTAATGTCCAGAGCCTGAGATAAAGGTCAGAGACGCTGACCTTTAAACTCTTGAACTGATGATCAGTCAATAATCATCGCCCTCCAGGTCCTGCCTCAACAGTGCAGGGTCAAGAGCGCACAACCGCTATCACGCTTGACTGATTTGTAATGCATTTGGCGTGTCAAGGTCAAGGTTTGGTTTCGATTTAAGGCCTCGTGAAATGTGGCTTGAAATAGGAACAATGCACATAATATATATTAAAATTTCCATGACGACAGCCATGGAGCAATGTAGAGTCGGCGAAGTGCAGCTCTATCTGTTCCAGCCCTCTGACTCTGGCTGCGTTCCTAAATCCAGTCTGACGCTCCGCACTGAAATGAGAGAGCTGCTGGTTGAAGCCAAGAAGCGTTCTGTCTCCCAATGAATTAACCAACGGTAAAGTTTAACACACATTCTCTCCGTACGGCGCTTTGCAGCTCTGTCTTCCAGACAGAGTGCCCACAGTCGCTCCGACGCTCCCAGAGTGCATCGCTCCGGATAACCGAACAGTACACTCCAACAGTGCTTCGAATTTACCAAGAGTCCAGTTTGTGCTCCAGTTTCTGACCTTTTGAAAGGAGCATTGAGGGGTTTCGTTTTTCGTGTTCAATCAGTGTGAACTGACAGCCGACTTGGAATTTTTTATTGGCTTTATTAGTTTAAGGAAACTGAAACGTTTCGTCATTACAACTTAAGAATGTTTTTGGTGATTTGGGTTCCCGGAGGCTTTAACTGTGTAGTCGCTGCGGAGGAGCTGGTAGTTTTGGAGAACTTGACTAGCTGGAAGACCAGTCGGCATTGTGGATGAGCTCCTGCCTCCTGGGGGACGGATGGATGTGTCCTCCTGGCTGTTGTGGAGGGTGAATCTGCAGGAGCAGTGAAGGACAGCTGGTCATCCAGAGTCACAGCTCTGCAGTCTGAGCCAAGGGACTGCAGCAGAAACTAGACAAGCTCTGACAAATAAAATAGTTGTGTTTTTCTTTATATATCATTTTTGCATGAATACAAAATCCTGGAGGCGCTGCTAAAAACTATAAATCAACGTAATGACAGGAGTTTGTCAACTTTCTTAAAAGTGTGTGTCTTTTATTGTTTTCACTTCTCTTGTGTAATATCTCTTTTATATTTTTTTTCTTTTATTTGTTTTCCACCATTGTTAGGTTTTAAATCTCAGCACTCTTGCATGAAAAGCACTTTGAGCTCAATTTGATGTATGAAAGGTGCTTTACATATACAGATCATTATTATAAGTCTGAAGCCAGCTGTTCATCCTGGAGCAGCTCAGAGTTTTTGTACATCACAACTATCACTGGCATAAATTTACCTTTCTCATCTTATATACAAAATACACACACACACACACACACACACACACACAGAGGCCATAGACCTGCAATCATCACATGCTGAGCACCCACGCATACTCTCAGACATTAATCATTAAACATTCCAGCAAAAGATGAAGACACTTTGCCCACGCAATATTCAGTTGTGCTAAACTGCTGCTGTTGTTGAAGTAGCAACCCAATTTTCCATGTATTTAACATAAAAGCTTCAAAGGACAAAGTGTCCAACGCTGAATGAGACCTGCTTCAGCAACACGAATAGCTGTCTACTGATCTGTTAAAATGTTTCTACCATTTTAATCTGTGTAATTGCTGTGCTGCCTACAAATAGTGTCACAGCTGAACAGGTGTGTTATCTTTCAGGGTTCACAGACAGAAACCACCAACCAATGCACCGCTCAGATAAAGCTGGAACTTTGCAAAAGTTTTTGCATCTTCAACAGTATTCAGAGGAACAGCCACATTTTCTGTTTTCTAATGTTGTTTTGCTTAATTTATTTCTGTTTTGAAAATTAATTTTGTCAGATAGCATCTGACCTTTTTTTCTTGTATTTGAAAAAGAATTAGATTCTGACGTAGCATAATTTGAGGAGGAATTTGACAAAGCGCAATCCGAACAAATAATATAATGTATGATGTAACACACATTATAGCAATGAACTGATGCCAAGTTCCTCTTGAAAATGCATGTAATTTTCACTGCAAGGATGCTTGACTCTGTTGCTTAATCCTAACCATTGTGACGGTTTGGTGCGTAAACATAAGGGCTGACCGTGCTGCTTTCTGCATGCTGTGACATCACAGTAACGGACTGCGTCATCATCACCCCACTGCAAACTCAACCGTTTTAAAACCTCCTCTTTTGCTTCTATCGCAGTTAAACTTTTAAACAATGCTGCCTGAGGAGCTGTGTGTTATATAGCCTCATGGTGTTTTTATTACTGGGTGAGTGAAGGACATGTAGTGTACAATGTGTGCACAATTTTGTATTAAGTGTAACTTGGACTGTGTGCAACTGTACATCTGATGTTGTTTTTGTTCAGACTGTTTTTAATGTAATGGTGTGATTATTGTTTTTATTGTAAGTGTGGAGGCATTATCTGTGCAGCACTGAGTGAGACAAATTTCCTATACAGTGATAATAAAGTAAATTATATCGTGTCATATCTTATTGTATCGTATCGTATCGTATCATATTCTATGTATCGTATAGTATCGTATAGTATCGCATCGCATCGTATCGTATCGTATCGTTTCGTATCGCATGATATATCATATCGTAAAGTATCGCTATCCTACCATGTGCATTTATTGACATCACTGTAATGGCATTTATAGTTAGACACGAAAGGGCCTGACAGAGCGGCACCATGTGACAAGTTCAGAGTGAGGACATGTTGGACATGGACAACATGTTAATTCAGTAAGCATCTGCTGTCAGTCAGCCTGTTGTAGGTTTTTTTGTCACTCCCCATTGTTAAAGTCCCATATTCTGTGTTGCAGTTTTACAAAACCAAGCAACGGTTTTATGTATGCTAAAATGTGTTAAAATTCACTAATTCTTACTCATAATAACGAGAGGGATTGTCCATTCAAAGTGGCCTTAACCAAAACATAATAAAGTGTCTTTGACACTGAGCCCCAGTGTCTCATTACCTGTAGGTCTGCACAAATTTGGCTCTTGAGACTAAACAGATAAAAGGATGCTTTAACAGGAGAGTCAGCGTCAGGAGAGACGGTGTTTTTATTTTCCGTTCATCCTCCTCACCTCTCATCTCAAAAATCAGTGTTTACATTTTGTAATTAGAAGGCCGTGTTTATCTGTCCCTCGTCGGTCAGCGTGTCCAGAATTCATTTCCTCTCCTTTTAAGAGTAAATGCAGCAGAAAAGACGAGTAACGGAGTGCAGCGGGACATGAAATTCTCCTTTTGTTCTCAGTGAATGCAGGCGGGCTGCAGTGACTTTATCTCCTTCTTGGAGGCGGACATGTGTTCACGTCAGCGCTAACACACACATACACACACACACATACACACAAACTGGGGGGACAGTAGCTTCCTGCTTGAATGCACAAACATTGAGATAAACATGCGCTGACAATCTGCCAGGAATATAAAAGTACACACAAAATACAGCCACAATAAACAAGCATGGACATTATATTACCATAAACATGAGGAGCCTCCATGTCTGCATTCATTACTATGACCTTGATCATTTTTGGGCCTCGTTTCCTCATCTACAAAGCCTTATTTAATTGTGACTAAAATTTAATAAGCTGCTTTTCTTGCACCTTGTTTGCCAGCATGTGCAAGCCTTTGAAATTCTCCTGGGAACTACAAACTCCTAAAACTGCCTCCAGTCAAAAACACAGTGACTCGCTAAGTCATAAAAGTGTTGGCAGAGCAAAATTTAAATAAGTATAAATTCATCACAGCCTGATGTCTCTTCCCACCAGCCTGTGAACAGCCAGTCCAGTCTCTTTCTGAGGTTATCAAACGCTTCTGCAGAGCGTTGGACTGAAGACTGAAGCGACCGGGATCAGTGATTTTTAACTTCTCTTTTTGAGGGCGAGTGGGGAACTTTTTGTTAATTTCTTGACTTACTCCTTTAATTAATGTAGTGTTGCTTTCTTTTGAAAGAAAGTTTGTTTTTTTTGTTACATTTTTTAAGACCTTTTTTTTTTTTTACAGTTTTTTTGCTTTGTTTTTGCAAATAAATCACTTGTACAACTTTTTTGTACAATTCCACTTGCCTTAGTTATTTATCTCGAGGTTGATCCCATTGAGACTAAGAGTTGCAGACAGAGACACAAAAGGAGACAAAATACAATTCATAAACACAAGAAATTGCACTGAGAGAACTAAATATGTATCAAAAGAGAATTTTTTGGGAGTCAGTTGTACAACCAGGCAGGCTAAAAACATTGACATCTTATGGTATCTGTTTCTGAATCTTTCATTTTAGATTTAAAAACATTTAGTGACACCAGCTCCATGAGTTTCACGTCATTCTGAAACAAATTCCAGGCTGAGGTTGCAGAAAACCCAATTTTCCCAATTCCTGACCTTTTTCTCCAGTTTTAATTTTATCATTACTCGCCTCATCCCCTGAGCTTGATCGGGAAACGTAAAAGTGTGCAGCACTGATCAGCTGATCAACAAAGACCACCATCATCTTGTCTAAAAAACTAAAACCAGGTGTAACCCTTAAAAAACAGTTTTATATTTAAATACAGCAGCAACACGTGACAGCTTTTGTCATTTTCCTGCCCTTGTGAGGACATTTAATCCTCACAGGTGATATAACAACACACCTACAGAGTCTCAGCAGTGATTAGGGTTAAAAATAACTTGCACACTTGAGAAAGCTCCTGGTATTCCAGACCGAATCCTATAACCTCAAGGACATACAGCCCTATATTGACTGTCGATATATATATAGTGTGTCACTGAGTATCCAGCCATGACTCTGTGCGTGCGTGCATGCAGTGGCAGCTTGTTAGCATGCGTGTCGTTTCCTCATGGATGTATGAGAGCGCGTGGCCGTTTTAATTCAATTCTGCGAGGAAAGGGTCACCCCGGTCAAAACTGCGTCACAGAGCTGCCAGAGGCGGGGGATTAGTTTGATGCACGGACAGCTCGGAGGGATTACTGTGATTTGACTGATTGACAGGCAGATAACAGGAAATAGTGATGAGAAGAGACACTGCAAATTAACTATAATGGAGGGGGGCAGAAGAAGAAAATATAAGATGAGAGATGAAATCTGCAAATGAGATGAAAAGTCTGCTGACTCAGAGAGAGAGTGCAGATTGTTTTACCAATTCCAGAGCCTTACGATTAAGGATGAGCAATGAAACGCCTCTCCTGATGACGGTGTAACTGGAAGCAACAAAAATATATAGAAATAGGGGAGAGTAGCAGGTGTAATTGGAAAAATAAGGGGATAAAAATCATGCAGGAGGACTGAACCTATACTGAAATTTATGCAGAAAGTTTAAAAATCTTCTGTCTTTGTCCTGATTTTCTTTCCTTTTCTTCTTTTGTATTGTTTCGTCCTGCCGCCCGGGCTCATCGATGAGGGCGGCCAATCTGTACCTGTCAGCTGTACTCAGAGTCCACCAGAGAGACACAACACACTGCTGATTACTCTGCCCAGTGACCAAGTTCACAGATACACACACACACACACACACACACACACACAGCCAGAAAGAGTATCAAGGCAGAGGAGGATGCGCATAATGAGAGCCAATAAATTGTAGGGACAGTAGGTGAGTTTCCATTAACCCTCAAATTGCGCAGATTGAAATTGTAAATAAAATGTGCCTAATGAAAACATGTTAATTTAGAAAAAAAAAACATTTATCGCAAAACTGTTTTTACACTCGCATGACGTGATATTTCAGGCAATTTGAAAAAACATAATTTGTAAAGCTGCAATGGAAATTTTTTTTTCCATTATCAAAGAAATAATGCTGGCAGTGCGGTGGCTACAATAGAAAAAAGCTGAAAATGTTTTGAACATCCATCGCCATGGTTCTTAGAGTGAACCATCGTCCCACCATGTGCTTGTGTTGACATCACGGTAGGATGTCAACAGCAGACGCAGAGGGATACCTGAAGCGTAATATGCAGACTCAGAAGTCCACTGTTGCGTTTTGTTAATTTGTTCCCTGTAGATGGCTGGTATATAAAAAAAATCATAAAGTGGACGCTTTAGAT